>NW_027261705.1:0-5834 GCF_043381705.1 Parasteatoda tepidariorum | reverse complement strand
TGCTTGACATATTTAATGGATCAGAACCTCGTCAATGATGGTACTGTTGCCTGTGATTTTAATCGTATTAAGGTAAATATTTGTTAATAATACATATTTCGTACAATTTAATAAGAGTTTCTGTGAGAATTTATAAAATTAAGAAATACTTAACATATTTGAGGCATCAGAGTCTTGTACAGGATGACTTCTAAACACTGTAACACTCTAAAAAATAAGAATTAGTTTTAATTGTTTTGTAAAACAATTGCTCTTTTACTATTCCTGTGAGTGGCACTTTTTATAAGTGCAAAAAATTTTTGTTTGAAGCAAAATATTTAGAATCAGCTCAAAGTAAAAATTGAAAAGGTTATGCTTAAACAGCTTTTCGATTGAGAATTTTCTGCAGGTAGAATCTTTAAGCAATTAAAATCTCTCAGGTTTAATAGAACAATTATCTATCGAACTATAAATCGATTGTTAGATACTAATAGCTGTAAAGATTGAGTCAGGTATGGTCGTCCACTCTCAATTTCTACGAAAGAGCAAGCCCACTCTCAATTCCTACAAAAAAGCACGCCCACTCTCAATTTCTACGAAAGAGCACGTCCACTCTCAATTCCTACAAAAGAGCACGCCCACTCTCAATTCCTACAAAATAGCAAGCCCACTCTCAATTCCTACAAAAGACCACGTCCACTCTCAATTCCTACAAAAGACCACGCCCACTCTCAATTCCTACAAAAGAGCAAGCCCACTCTCAATTCCTACAAAAGAGCACGNAAAGAGCAAGCCCACTCTCAATTCCTACAAAAGAGCACGCCCACTCTCAATTCCTACAAAATAGCACGCCCACTCTCAATTCCTACAAAAGAGCACGCCCACTCTCAATTCCTACAAAAGAGCACGTCCACTCTCAATTCCTACAAAAGAGCACTTTAAAAGAATTGAAGAAGAAAATAATTGATTTTAATGAAAAAAAAGATACAAAGAAACGTTCTGCTAATGAAATATGACTGCAGAAGAGAACGCGAGTGGGGAAAATAAGCAAGTTATATTAAATGAAGTCTTGGGTTTTCATCCTTATCGCAAAAGAAAAGATCAAGACTGGATAACTGCACAAAAATTAAAAAGATGTAAGAAAGTGCTAAACCGGCCCGGTACCAAAAGTTTTGACAATATAATCTTTTCTGGTGTGAAAATATTTTGCTCAGAACAATGCTATAATGCTAAAAATAATGTTGTATATTCAGTAACCTTTGATGATATACCTGAAAGTGTTCGAACTGTAAAACGCTTTCAGAACAAGAAGTCTGTAATGGTATGGGCTGAAGTGTCAAATAATGGAAAATTTCCTCTGAAAATATTTCGACCATGTATTAAAACTAACTATTATTAAATGTGTATTGGTTAACTAAATATGCTTGATTCAAAATCATTCTTTCTGTATATTTATTACACTTTTTTATTCCTTTTTTTGTGATTCATTAAAAAAAGCTCATAACTAAGCTTTATTTTTTTTTTTATCATTTAGATGAAGGTTTGTAAATATATAAAGTTGATTATGTGAAGTAATTTTCTTAGAAAAGTCGTTCTGACTGGTGCTGTTTTAGAATATTTGTTTGACAGCCTACAACATTGTTGCCACATATATAATTTATTTGGATTAAATTTGTTATTTATTGATTTATTTATTTGAATAGAAATTTTTCTATAATTATTGTTCATTCCAAAAAGCTCATTACTAAGTTATAATTTAAAAAAAAAAATTTAGATATTTAAAAAGGGGGATGTAAATATGGTGATATAAGTAAAAATATTTTTCCATAAATTCAGTCTTTAGAATCATGCTGGTTTTGAATGTTTGTGTGGCAGTCTTGAACATTGTTGCCAAAAATGTCATTTAGGATTGTTCGAATTTAAATTATATGATTGTAAATTCATAAACATTTTAATGTTGTATGCTTTTTGTTCGATTTCAGTTAATGCTCATGATATTTTGTAAGTAAAGTATGAATGAAAGCTTTATACAATAACTGCTTGACCTTATCCTTTTAATAGTATTGTGTGTCCTACAACATAGTTTAATGTTAACAAAAGCACTGCACAGGTTGCACATGAGCAAACATTGTTTGTGTACCTTCCTTGATTGATCTGCTTATTTTTTTATACTAAAGCTTCTATTTAAAATTAATTCTTCGTTTATGTGTTCACTCTATGAAGTTTTCGTTTTAATAGCTTATGGAGTGGTAATCTTTATGATAGCTACACTTTTAAACGTATGGATTTTTTAAAAACAAAACTGATTTTTCTAAAAACTTTATTATGTTAAAATATACAGGAAATTTAAAAATCCCCGAAATTAACAGGGAATATGCAGAGAATTTTTAGTTTTTCTTTACAAACTGAGAGAATACAGGAAATTTTGTTTTTTATTTTCATCTTTTAAAAAATAGTGACCACTCAAAGGGCAATCTATGGGATATTTAAGGAAAATATTTCAGCTATACTAAACTATTTCATTTAAAATAGCATTATTTAAGTGTGCTCCCTTTTTACTCTTAAGTTTTTCCAGCAATTAAAACTAGTATAGTTAGCTCACTATAGCTCATGCAAGAGCATAGTAGTTCTTTCCTCTTAATACATTGTGTATAATTCATACAGAGAAAACACAGGGAACTTTTTTCCAGATATGAGAGGCAACCTTGTTTCTGTTTAAAATGTACCAGTCACATTCTCAATTTTCAAATAAATATTTCGTATGAATTTTTATTTTGATAAGAAAGTTACCGTAAAAAATATTCTGTGAATGTTAAAAGAGATTATGTAACTCCACTCTTTTCTTAAAATTAAAAATAAGCTGTTTTTTAAAAAAAAAAAATTTTTTTACTGTTTTCGAACTGTAACATTATTGCATTTTGAAGCATGCTCCAAAAAACTCCAAGTCAGGTAACTTACCTGCTGAACACCTATACCAGGTTCACCCATTCATTATAGATATCTTGTTTTAAATCACTTATTATTAGATTGAGATATTTGTTTTGTGTTGTTTAAAAAAAAAAAAAACAATTTGTATTATATTGCCTCTTAGGGTATCTGGGCAGTTCGAGAACAAGTAGCGGAAGCTGCACTTAAAGAAGGATACTTCTATAGTTATGACCTGTCGTTACCGCACAAGGATTTTTATGAAATTGTGAAAGTGATGCGAAAACGTCTAGGTAAAAAGGTTACTCGTTGTGCAGCATGTGGCCATTTAGGGGATGGTAATGTTCATTTTATGGCTACTACACGAGAATTTGATCCTGAAGTTCTTTCCTTGATGGAACCATTCATATATAAATGGACTGCAGAAAGAAAAGGGAGCATTAGTGCCGAACATGGTATTGGATATCAGAAGGCAAAATGTTTGTGTTTAAACCAAACGGACAATGCTATTGCCACCATGAAGTCGCTAAAGAAATTACTTGATCCAAAAGGAATTCTAAATCCATATAAAGTACTTCCTTAGAAAAGATTTGGAACGGATGACAGTAATTGATTACCATATTAATTTGATACTTGATCCAAAAGGAATTCTAAATCCATATAAAGTACTTCCTTAGAAAAGATTTGAAACAGATGACAGTAATTGATTACCATATTAATTTGTTACCGATAATAATTACTGAGTAATACATTATGTATAATCTTGATTACATTTTAATCGAGATCACTTAAAATTATGATTATCGATAATTGTGTATTATTACATGCTTTCAGGTTCTTGTGACTATTAGATTTTGATTATGGGTAATTATGGGCAATCAACTTTTAATCGTTGAAATGATTACTTGGTATCTTGTAATCACAATTGAAGATCATGAATACTTATGATCACGGATTTTGATTATATATAATCATTGATTTTGATTACATATGATCATTGATTTTGATTACTTATAATTGATTTTGATTACTTATTGTTTCTTTTGTGATTACAAGTAATTTTGATGATCTATATTCACTAATTATGATTGCTTGCAGTCATGCTTACTACTTGTAGTCACAATTACTTATCATGAATACTTATAATCGTTGATTTTGATTACTTTTAATCATGTTTACCTGTAATAGTTTTTTCCTTGTGATTAAAAGTAATTGGGGTTATCTGTAATAACTAATTGTGGTTAATTGTCATGCTTACATGTAATTAATGACCTTTTGCCGAACTCTCTTTTTAGATAATGTTTTAATCAAAAATTTTATGATATTGCTTATAATATGTTATTCAGTTGTCTACGTTATTGAGTTAGATGTATTTGATAGATACATAGATAGTATTTGATACATGGAAAAAAAAATTTCAGATTTAAATCAACTTGGCAATTTCATTGCCTGTTTAAAGTCAACTGGAAAGTTATTTATTCAAAAAGCGTTCAAAACCTGTGTTATTCATAGGAGACACATGTTATTCATAAGAAAAACTATACTTGGTAGGGGAATCTATTTACAAATTTCCGCAGGTATTGTAACTTTTTAAAGTTAATAATGTATGTGTTTTTTATACGTCATATTTATTATTTTTATTGTTGAATGTCTTATTACCAAAGTGTCACAGCTTAATGCTTTCAATTCTGTTTTTACAAATTTCTGGTTTTAAAATAAAATGTATTTTCTCATCATAATTGATACTTTAAGTATTTTCAAAATATATTTTTATCCATTTATAAATTTCACATTTCTGAATTTTATACGAGAGGTATGGGACCAAATACGGCAATTGTTAACGAGTTAATAACTTATATTTTTAATGTAAATTATGTAAGCTTTTTATTTTTATAGTTGAATGTGTTGTGACGTAAGTGCCTGAACTAGATGTGTTCAATACTGTTTACACATATTTTGGGTTGTAAAATGAAATGTATTCTCTTCACTTGATTGATAGTATAATAAAGATTTTATGTAAATTATATATGTGTACTATTTTTACAGTTGAATGATTTATCATCAAAATGCCAATACTTGATGTACTGTTTGTACATATTTCTGGTTGCAAAATAAAACATATTTTTTTCTAATAATTGACAGTACAAATTTTTTTTTTTAAATAACTTGCTTAACTAATACTTATAACTTACTTATTAACTTACATTTTTAGTGTAAATTATGTAAGCCTATTTGTATAATTGAATGTTGATAGTACAAAGTTTTAAAAAAAAATATTTTTTCTATAAATTTCACATTTCTGAATTTTATTATGCGATCAAATTTAGTTAATGAGTGTATTGCTTTCCAATTTTGTCTTATTTATGGGGGTTTCTGTTTGTCAGTTACAGTAAGCTGAGTCAGTGCTAAGTCAGTTAGAGTCAGCTCTAAAACTTTAAGTAAGATAAAAATGTATGTACATGAAAATGAGGCTATCTCTACAGTGTTGACCTGCTATTCAAATAAGGCCTTTAACTATATATTCATTATTATTATTAAAATTCAGTATTATTATAATTTATGTATTCATTATTGTTATGTATTATTCATTATTATTCATTGCTTAATATTATTTAAACTTCAACAGCCCCCTAATTTTATTAGGGATCACCTTTAATTCAATTTTATTTTGAATAATTTTTTTGGTATTAAAATTTTATTTATTAATAATATAGAAATTTATGCTGTTTGAAAGCTTCTTTATTTAATACTCAAAATTTCAAACTTATAATATTGTATTCCATCTTATATCATCATGATTCACAATAAGTCTATAAATTAGTTCTCATTCTAAAATATTGTAGTATTTGTTTTAAATATACATGCAAAAATAAAGTTAATTCACTAGCAAAGCATACAAGTAAATATGTTTTTAGTTTGCATTAATTTTT
>NW_027261704.1:0-5837 GCF_043381705.1 Parasteatoda tepidariorum | reverse complement strand
TGGTTTGCGGAGCAAACCATATAACATTGAGTAGCAATTTTCGGGGGCTGGCGAGCGTTAGCGAGCAGGGGGTGCAGCCCACTTGTAATATTATAATATCTAAAAAAAATTAAAAACTTGTAATAAAAACTAAATAGAAAAATTAGAAAAAATTACCAGGAAACTCAAACGCATGAATTTGAATAACACATCCAAGTTTAAAGGAGACTGAGCACCAGGCATTACTTCTCTAAAAGAAAATAGGCTTTATTAAGTAATGATAAACAAAAAAAAATATTAAAAAGATCGAATAAGAAAGAAAAAAGATTTAACAAACTTCCAACGTCTCTCTGAAGGTAGCATGGCACTTCGGAGTTTTTTTACTATACGAATTTTTTAGTTGCCACGTATACAGTTTGTTTTAAAAAATAATATTTTTTGAAAGAGAAACACAATATTCAGCTATTTACATGTTAGAAATGAATTAGTAATGAACACGGTCAAACAGTACGATATCAACACTAAATCCAACCATAAACACAAGCCTGCCATCTACTACGCTTTTTGCGAAATGTTTTATAGAGTACTAGACATTTAAATTCCAAAATTTTCATAATTTTTGGCAATTTAGCCAACATAAGAGTAAAACCTTGGCAACCTAGCAAACACCGCTGAAAACAAATGTCTATGTGCTTTAGCTCTGTGCTGTTTTAGGAATTCTGGTTGCTAAGAAATGGTGAAATAATATGATATTCATCAGAGGCAGAGATGCCAACTACTCCGGACACTCCAAAGTAAACTTTGCAAATATTTGACTGATTTTGCTTGCTTTTTAAAAGGCATAGCATGACTAACGAACTGAAAAGTGGTGAATTATATAAGCCTATGAATTATTTTGAAATATTGGGGGATAAAAATCTATTAAATTGAATTTATTAAACCAAGAATCACAATTGATAAACCACCACTTGAAAATATATATTTGCTGTCCGGAGCAAGTTGGCATCTCAGGAGATGTTTGCTTGCTCCGTACAGAGGATAAATATTTTCGAGTGGTAGTCTTCTGTAATATAAAATGGATACTTATTTCACAAATATTTGAAAATTTAAAAATTAGTTTAGCTACCATACCCAACGTTCGCCACTGTAAAGAATTCATCTTCAATTCTCAAATGTGCATCCATTTCATGATCGATTTCATAGTCAGTTTCTCCAAACCCACTGGTTACTGGTCGAGACTGTTGATTCAAAACACGTTCGTACGTTAAACAAGCATAAATTACAACTAATAAAAAAAAAAAAATTTAATTTATGATTACTAAATGTTTTAAATTTTCATTTAGGTACATGATCAACGCCTCCTATAACTGAAAGCCTCCCCGCGATTTTTAATCGGTAGTCCGATCAGACCACAATAAAGGTAAACCAGTTTACGAAAGAGCCATTCAATGGAAAATCTATGAAAAATTAGAGAGTGGTAGCAAATGTATGTATAATTTTTTTTTAAATTTATGAATATGATTGACCTGAGATATTTACTGGTCAACTGCTATACAGATTCAATTCTCAAATACACATCATAGATTTCTCTCAAGCTCTTTTAAAATAAAATTTGGGTTCATGCGCACAACTGGTTGGCTTTTTAAATAATCTGCTCAGACTACTTATAAAATCGCGTGTGGAGGCTTTCTGATGTAGGAGGTGATGACCTGATACTAAGAAAGTGATAATTAATTGTTATTTCATAGCTACCAATTCATCTGGAGTTTTCTGGGAGATTTTATTATAATATTTAAAGTCGGCAAAACTTGTAATTTTCTATTTCATTTGTTTAATATTACCACAACAATAAATTAAACATTCATACTCTCATTCGTACTTTACTTTCTCATTTAACTGCCATTTACAGTTTTAGAAAAACAAAAAACTGGCAAGAATATTATTTATTTAACTACTAAGCCAATTTTTTTACTTAATATATTTTTCTAAAATGCAAGCTTTTATATGTGAACTTAGTTATAAAAACATCATCAAATTAATAATTAATGTAATAAAATAAACTTATTGAAAACAAATAAAGCTGGATCCAGCAAAACACTGCAACTTTAATTTATAAGCGACAATTAATGCAAGGAAATAAAACTAAAGTTTTAGCAAAATATAATTTTTTAAATTAAATGCAGAAACACTTGCAAGGTTTTTGGGGCAATTTTTTTAAAGAAACTAATTCTAAATGCGCAAAATGAAAACGAACCACCCTAAATAACTTTTGATCTATCGTTCAGATCTTCGCGTTCTTGGACTCAGTCTTAAAGGTTCAAACGGGTGACCACAAATATGCCAACTAATTACTGCAGACGATATTTAAAGCTATGAAATCAGACACTGAAACGTATTTTCTTTGAGTAAATATATATTTTTTTCGATAGATTCAGATTTCTTAACTCTAAGGTATAGAGGGTAGCTGCAATCTTTGAAATATTGTCTCCGTTAGGTCAGGAGAGCGATCCAAAGTTTGAACCCCTTAATGTTAATTTTACCTTTTTGCATATTTCGCCATATACCTAAAACTTTTAAAGCGAATTGAAAGAATTTTGACACAAATATAAAATTTGTGTACCCAAAGATAATTCCAATGCAAAATGTAAGTTTTTGTAAACATTTATGATTTTTTTATAATTTTATTTATTAATAGTTTTTTATAATTTTATTTATTAATAGTTATAATTTTAATTATTAATAATTATTTATTAAAAATTTGAATTGTAAGGTTTTACAATGTTTACATCATTTTAATTACAATGTTTTACATCATTTTAGTTACAATGTTTTACATCATTTTAAAAAATTCAATGTTTGTTGGCAAAATGCAAAATTAGCAAAATCCATCGAATAGTTCCTGAAAAACCAAATTTTAAAAAAACGACTTATTTAAAATTCGATTTCTCGCAAACTATTCGACCAATTTCGCCCAAATTTTATATTATACCGTTTGAAATTACATTCTTTTAAATGATGAAGAAAATTTTATACCTTACAGTTCAAAATATTTTCTACTTATTATTAAATAAAATTATAAATATTTACTAAAAATTGCATTTTACCTGGAATTGTCTTTGGATAAACGATTTGCAAACATTTCTCAATTCGCTTAAAAAGTTCCCGAGATGTTGGTGACCAAACTCTATTACTTTTCTCTCGTGACCAAACTATTAGGACCATATTTCCCAGATTGCAGCTACCTCCTATATTTTGGGAGGTCAAAAATCTGAATCCGTCAAAAAAGGTATGCTTATTCTGAGAAAAAGCTTTTTTATGTCTAATTTCGTAATTCAAAATATCGTTTGCACTAATTAATTAGCATATTTGAGTTTAACCCCATGAACCATTAAGATTGAGTCCCAGATCGTAAAAATCCGATCATTGGATCAAAAGTTAATCATGGTGGTCCATTTCTTATCTTGCGCACTGTACCGTACATACGTCATTATTTTAAAACAAAATAAAGAGATGTAGTATGTCTGCTATGAAGTATGTAGAATTTATTTAAACGAAACTAAATGTATTTTACATGTATTACAGAGATGCCAACTGCTCCAGACATGCCAAAATAATTTTTAAAAAAACGGTAAATAACTACAAAGTAAATTTTGCAAATATTAGACTTTTTTGATTGCTTTTTGAAATGCGCAGCACGACATATGCACTATAAAGTGGTGAATTATATAAGCCAACGAATTATTTAGAAATAGTGGTGCTTAAAAATCTACTAAATTGAATTTATTAAACCAAGAATCACAATTCTACCACTTTAAAATGTATATTTTCTGCCCGGAGCAAGTTGTCATTTCTGGTATTATATTTTTTTAAAAAATGAAGTGATGTAGTTCATCTGACATGAAATATATAGAATTCATTAAAACGAAACTGAAATCTAAAAGTATGAAATGCATTCCATTATTAAAAACCAAACCCAAAAGAATAAAATCATATTTTACCTGAAATATGTAGAGATTCTTTTTCCAAAAACCCCATTCGATATCTCGATGAGATCTGTAGCATTTTTCAATCTGAAAGGTTTTAAATGGTTTGATCTCATATCATCTTGAATGAAAAATAATAATGCCATTGCTAATATGCTTACCTTGACAGCCAAGTCAGCCAATCGGAGAGCCATTTCATCTGATAAGCAACAGGACTGCTTCTCTTCCTCCGAAACGTCCTCGACGTTTGTCCCAGCTTCATCTTCAAAATCCAGAAAGCAAGCATTTTTTCATGTTACTTTACTAAGGCTTTAATTTAAACTCATTGAACATTTAGTGAATCAGATAATTCTAGTAATAAATTTATATTTTTGGAGTAATAAAATTAAACGCATATTTTATAATTAAATTAGTTTCAAATTGATATAAATATTAAGTCCACTTCCCGATTGCTTCTGAAATTAAGTTTGTTGATCAGTCCTTGTGGTTAACTGCTCCTGGAGACAACCTAAAACTTACTCGCTCTTAAAATTTATGTCCATATGAAAAAAGCGACTCACCACAATGCTTGACATTTTTTATACACGAAAAAAACGAAGGAAATTCTTACTACTACCGTTAATTTACAACCACTAATAAAATTTCCCTCGGGAACTCGAATAAAAATAACTTCAGAAATCTTTATCAAAATTTTTAATTTAAATTACAACAAAGGTAAGTGGTAGCATAATTAATTAATTACAATTTTTTTTTAAATTTTCACTTAATATACATACAATAAAAGGGCATAATAATAATGTAAACATTGGGGAATAAATGTTTTGTTGCATTTATGCAATACTTGAATAGCATAAATCGGGTGTGGGGATTTCAATTTTTTTTCCCTCTTAACCCTTTTGAAGGCCGTGGTAAGTATACTTACCACCACGTTTTACCACTTTTAATTTAGGTTTCCATTTTTCAATAACTTCAGCTTTCTTGAAGTGAGTTTGAATAAAATTGGTAACCATTTGTCACTTTTAAAAAACGTATAAAAGTTATAAAATACATAATTCCTTTTGAAGTTTGTAGCATTTAAGGAATTTATTTTATAAATAAAAAATAAATAAAAGTCAGTAAGTTCCTATTAGGTCATGTTAAATATATTTACCACCAAAAAAATGACATTTTTATTAACTAAATGAGTTTTTTTTAATATCAATTACTGTTCTTAAAACAATTTCAATTCCAAAAATACTTTAATTTACCTTTACTAGAAATAAAGGGCCAGTTAAAGGGTTAAAGCTACTAATTTTTTAACATGATTTTTTTAGTCTATTTTTTTGTCGAAATATTAAGTTTAAAAACGTTAAACAAGGAGTCGCGTAAATTTTGCTACCAACTTCTAGGGGAGGTAATGCACAGCATCAGGATCAAAATTGCATAGGAACCCATGCCTGGACCCTATTATGATCTGCTCTGAAGATAACGAAGAAACAGTTCATAATAGGAGATACGCCCTTAGCATTTAATATAGCTCTTAGCATAGCTAATAACATTTCCTGGCATGATTTTTAACGCAATTTTAATCCTGATGATGTGCTTTAACTGATCTACAAGTTGGTTGCAGCATTTATGTGACCCCCTGTTTAACATCTTTAAACTTGTACATTTCGACAAAAAATAGACTAAAAATGTCATTTTTAAAAAAAACTGTAGCATAGAGAGGAAACCGATTGAAGATTTAAAATCAGCGGTACGAAAATATCTAAAATATGTTTAAAAAAATCTCATGCTACGAAAAACAAAAAAAAAACTAGTCCCCAGTGTAATTAATGACGATTGATTGACTCTTAAAATAAAGTATTTAATTGTAATTATTTTTACTTTTATTAC
>NW_027261703.1:0-5845 GCF_043381705.1 Parasteatoda tepidariorum | reverse complement strand
CTCGTTATTCCATAGGAGCATCATAATTGATCTCATTCGTTCACCACTCCGACTTACGATTACTGGATGCTTGGCAAAGCTCTACGTATTAGAAATGAGTTTTGTGATCAACGTTCAATTGGGATTTGGGTTCTGTTGGATTTTCATTAGCAAGTAAGTATAAATATTAATTCTTACATTTTTAATATGATAAGATAAATCTTTAAATTCTTTGAAAAAACAGCAACAACGTCTTTTAATTAAAAATAAATATAAAATTATGGACAATTTTCGCATTTTGAGTGTTTGAAGTTCGATGTTCCATTGATTTAGGATTAGAATATCAGACCGCCATATTAACGTGTCATCCACCACAAGTGGAATCTTTCGCTAACTTTGGCTACTTATTTTAATATTTTTTCGAGCTCATTCTTGGTCAAAAACATTTTGTTGCAAACGCCTATGTGATTATCTATCGGAATTTATTAAGTTTCTAATTTCCGGTGGTGTGGTACTTTTATTATTTGTATCTTTTCAAAATATGTCGCGATTGGGTATAGGTTTTCGCTATGTTAAATTTTGCCGTTTGTTAACGCTGACTTGGTACACTTTATAAAAGTCTGAAAATATAAGAAAGATAATTGGTTTGCAAAAGCATGAATAAAAGTAAAAATATTAAAAAAATAACGGGCTGGCAAAAGCATAAATAAAATAAAATAAGCATATAAAGAGATAAATTTAAAAAAATAAAAGCAGACGATAAAATTAGAACACCAGAGAGTTGTTGATTTTTTAGAATTAGTTTTGTGTGGAATTTAGGTTCTCATATATCCCGTTACGGGCACTTTATCTAGTTTGTTTTATAATATTTTATCTATCCCGCTACGGGTGAGTTTCCTTATATCCCGTTACGGGTTTTTCTTGTTGTTTTATGATCTTTTCACTATCCCGTTACGGGTACTTTATATTTGTTACTGTATGTGTTGTGGTGTGAAATAAACGTTTTTTTAATAAAACATAGAACTGTTTCTTAATATAGCTTGATACGTTACAACTTTAATTAATATCTTGCAGTTTATATTTTTATCTAAAATTTTTATATTTCTTTTTCCCAACTGTTTCTGATTAAACGACATCTTGCTTTTTATTTTATCCCCTCCCTCTGATTTTATATAAATTTTTAAAGTCACATCACTTTTCCATTATTAATGGTGTTCTATTCCCCATAGCAATTTATAAACTATCTTCATGATGAAAAACGCGGTTAAGTGCTTATGATCAAGCCAGTCCATCATTTCTTTAATAATTAAAATTTTTTAATTCTTTTAACTTTTTCGGTGACAATTTCATTTTATTGCGGTCATATATCAATATCAAAGTCAGTGCTTACATTCTCATTAGTTTTTGATTTTAATTCCGCTTAGGTTATTGCAATACTTTTTAAACAGCGAACGTGTTAAAAAGAATTTAAACTTGGTGAATAAACAATAGTTGAAGTAATAAAATTTATATACACATTCAAATCCTATTATATTTTATTTAGAGATACAGTTATTTTTAAAAATTCAATAAATACAAATACAATAGCTTGGTTTTTTACTACCCTCTATTAAGAAATAATGTAAATACTCTGCTCTTTATCCCATTTTGAATTTTAATCGTATTTTGTAATTACAGTAGCTATTAAAAATGCATAAAAGATCTTTTTGCACAGATATTAAATAATTTTTTCTTTAATAATGAGTAATTTCATTTTGTTCTCCAGATATCTGATCTGCGAAAAATAGGAGGAAATACTGTACCAAATATAATATATCGTCTCCTCCAACATGTAATCACCCCACAGCTAGCTGCTAATTTCAGTTATTTTGGCACCAACAAAAAACGACCATTTGCTGAATTGGAAATATGCAGTGTTTTAGCAGGTATTTAATTCTAATGTAGTATTTTGTTTTAATACCTTTAAAATATAATTATTTATACTTTTATTTATTTTTCTAATTTTCTGCTGTTTTAACTATCAATAAGAAGCAGTTTTATTGAGAAAAAAGCTGTATAAATGCTACAAACTGATTAGTTAGTCAGTGAAAGGGATGTATGTATTTAAACCTTTTTTGAAATGTTTTATTTAAAAACCTTTCTAGTTAATATTTACAATGTAAATACAAAAAAGTTTTAAAAATTCTGAAAAATTAAATATAAAAAATTCATCCTGAAGATGTATCTTATCACCCTTATTAAATTAATTATAAAAAGATAAAACCTCTTGTCTTCTAAATTTACACTTTCCTATGATTTTAAGAATGGTGTCTAAATCTTATGTTTTTCAGGATTAGAGAAAACATTTAAAACCTTATGAGCTACTTCTGACTCTGACATCTTAAGTTTGTTTTTCCTAATAGATCTTACAGTAGCTACATATTTCATCAAAATATTAATTTGAAAGTTCCATCAGGCTTCCCACGCACCTTAAAAAGACCTTATTTGAAGGAGAGAAGATTGAAGGCCCATAAAAAGGCCTTAATTTTATATTGAAGCCTTATAAAGGCCTTATGTTTATTTTTCAAATTCTTAAATTATAACTGCATTTCTTTACAAACGTCAAAAAAAGCTGAAAATCACATCGCTGAAAGTTAGTAAACATTTCTAATTTCAGCATGGGGGCAAAACATTCCTTCTGTGGCGACTGAACCTGGAAATCAGTGAAGAATCAGAAAATTTTATCAGCCATTGAAAATTCGGAGAAATTTGTGAAGATATCACAAAAACCTAGAAATGTCTTCACCAAACCTGGAAATTGGCAATAAATTCCGCGAAATCAGAACTTCTCGATTCTTGTGGGACAACATGACAGAAGAAAGTTTGACTGCCAGACGAATTGTGTTTGCCAGTTTAACTGTTCAAGGTAAGCAAGTGACTTCATAATCAGCAAGCAGTTAATTCTGAGTATCCGAAATTCACCTGGGAGGTATGTGGAAGATAAAGAAAAAAGGCACCAACAGGAGAAAGAAGACTTCGGCAAAGGAAAAAGGGAAGCCGAAAGCCAAATGGAAGAACTAAATGCAAAAAAAAGTAATATTTTAGATGAAGCTCAGGAGTCTCTGAAAATAGATGAAGAAATTACTAGCTTCAGTCTATTAAAAACAAAACTATAAATTTTCACCTGTGAGATCTCAAGCTCCCAAAATTATGGGATTTTTTTTTTTTTTTTTTCTAATCAAGGAGGGATATTTTAAAGGAAAGGTATTACGTTATTGTGAATTCTTGTACCCAGACTTTTTTTTAAATATTGCTTTATATTTATTAAAAACATTAAATGCAAAAATTTCAAATAAAATTCAGCGCTTAATATGCAGCTCAAATACCATTCGAAATTAATAAAAAAAATACATATAAATTTTTCCAGTGTATAAAAAACAAATATAAAGTTTTTATTCTACCTCTCAGTAGTTCTTTTTTCCTTTCAGTTGTAATTAAAATAAAAAATTTCTGTTTTTATATTTTAGATGTTGTACGAATTCATCACAGCGATATTACGAATGCTAACATGAAGGAACCAATCCAGAGTTGGCTGCGCCATTGTAAAGAGAAATGTAGCAAACTGTAAAAAAATTTTAAAAAAACTTTCTTAATTTTAATAAATTTAAAAAAATATTTCTAATTAACATTTGTTTTGTGTTTTTTTCTTCCAATTTAAGCTTTTATTTTTTTTATTTATGTCACTTTTGTATATTAAAAAAAATTTCAAGCAACATGTACGCAAATTTTTTTTTAACTGTCAGCAGCTCTATATTAAACGCAATATTCTTCATTTGAAATTTCCGTTAACTAATAAAATAAGTTGCAATGCACATTGTTTTTATTAAATATGTTATATGCAGTGTTTTTCATGCTAATGAATAAAGTTTCCAATTGAGAATCATTGCTTTTAGTAGAAGTTTGCTGCTACAATTTTTGTAGCAGTAATTTTCAAGTTTTCTTTTTCAATTTAAAAATCTATTTTTAAATAAAATATTTAAAGACAATAAGACTGAGGAGGTATGTAATGAAAATAATCAAAAATTCAATATTATTTCACTTGAGCATCAGTGTTACAAATGGGCTATAATTTGAAATTTATCAAAAGAACTTTTAACTAAAAAGCTATATTAACTTGTATAGCCGGAGTACGGATTTACTAAAAATTTTGCCCTGTGGAAACTTCCTCAGTACTTCCTTAGGAGACTGCCCGAGGAAAGCCGTCGGAAAGTATATGACCTTGAAACTTCCTCAGTACTTCCTTATGAGACTGCCCGGGGAAAGCCATCGGAAAGTATGTGACCTTGAAACTTCCTAACCGTTCTTCCTCGGCTGCTCCAATGGAGTGACTTTCGGGAAGCCCGTCGGAGGGACTGAGGAATTGAAAGGTGCGGACATTTTGCATTACTGAGGAGCTCCGCGGGAGGAATTCTGGAAAAGTCGGGATCTCCGGGGGAGGGTGAGCGATTCCTCCGTGGGAGCTACTACGGAAGAATTTTTGCTATATGGGTCGCAGACGTCAGAATTGCAGCAAACAAATAAATTTTACGGACGCATTTTAGTATTATTCAAATAAAGTTCTACAGATGAATAAACAGATACGAATTAAAACATAACAAATATTTATTAATTCTAAACCAACTTAAATTAAGCAATATTTATAAATCTTAATTAATCGAACACTAAATATCCAACATAAAACATTTCAACAGCGTTGCCATAAGCAAAACAATAAAAATTAATTGGAAGTAGTAAGTTACAGTCGTTATATTAACTATAACAACATATTACAATCTCTAACAGATGTTAATTTAATTCAAAGCGAAGAAGTTCCTCCCAAGCACGAGAGGGGACTAGTAAAAGAAAAATATATGAATTCAAAGTGAGCCTTTTAGTTATATAAACTGTATTATGACACACATGTAACTTTAAAATGAGTGTCATAATGTAATTATCCAATCAACAAATCGAATTACAGTAGAGCGCCGATTATCCGAACTGCTCGGGACCGAAAGTGGTTTGGATAATGAAAAGGTCGGATAATTCGAAAGTTGTTTAAAATCTTAGTTTAAATGATTATTATTTATGCACTAACTCCCCTTTACGCTTTTTCCAGGCTTGGGACTAGCAGTACTATCGAAAATAGTTCTGGCGTGTTTAAAAGTTTTTTTTTTTTCAATTTTTAAATATTTTTAATTTATTTATTTATTTTTAAACTTTCTTTTTCATTTTGAATTTTTTTTAAAATTATATTTCAGCTTTTTATAATTTTTTTTGACAGTTACTGATTTTACCACATTTTTCTTTATTTTCCATTGCAAAAGCTATTTTTCCCATTGCATTTCCTGTTTTCCCCAAATTCTTTTGATGTTTCTTCCCATTTGGAATGAAAGTCTTATCGTGCCAGTCAATAAATATTTTGGTGTTCATCCACGCTTTGTTATGAGGTGCATAAATGACAGGCAGTGTTTTAACATTTTTGAAGGCTCTTAGATTTTTAGATTTTCCAATCATCATTAAAGGCATTCGATGATTTCCAGTTGCATTTGCGCCTACGTTAACTGTGACTCTTTCTTTAATTATCTTGTTCCCAGAAAAACGTTTTTCATCTCCTGAAGCTGAATTTTCGTGGTAGAGATTTTCAATTCAGTCCACTTTCATCCGCATTATAAGTAAATTCTTCTTCATATCCTTCAGTTTCAATAATGCTTTCTAATTCATTTACAAAATTTGAAGCGGCTTCGTTAGATGCGGAAAGTTTTTCGCCATGAATTTCTAACTCTCGTAACAAATAAAGTCAACCATCCCGAACTAGCCTAAAAGGTACCTTTTCCACCGAATTTCTCAT
>NW_027261702.1:3159-25000 GCF_043381705.1 Parasteatoda tepidariorum | reverse complement strand
CCACAAGCACTCCCACTGGTTCAAGAGGTCCACGAGGGAAAAATGCACAATATTACCGTTATTACAGAGCACGGAAGCGAGTGGAACAGGAAAAAGAGTCGTTGAATAGAACTAGTGATCCTTCTACGACTGCTGATTCTTCTACAATTAACGTCGCAGGTTACGAAGTTTAACTTCTTCCGCGAGGAGGGACTCCACTCACTATTTTTTTATATGCTTGTTCTCTCCAGGCCAACTTCTTGAGGTAAAACTTATGAACCACGTATTATATTACAGGGTAATAGTGTACCCTACCACAGGAAATAATTATATACCCCATCGGGGGACCTACCTTATCATATTAAAGAGTCAGGGGTGTTTTTGCGACTTTACTCATCCCGTTCTCATATTTTCTTTTTAGCGAGTTTGTTTTAATGAAATCACACGTATTCTTTCATGCGACATGACTCACCAAAATTTTGATACCACTCTAAACAGACTAGTCATATGGAAGTCTTGCAAACATAATTATTATTATTATTTTTTGCAACTAATCTCTTGCAGTTAAATATGTGAATTATATTCACAGCTGCGACTTGTTTAAATAGTTCCGAAGACGACCATACTTGATTTTGTAAAAAGTTTTGTTTCCGCAAACACGTTTGTTAAAAGAAAATATCTGCCGTACAATATATTCGCCCTAAAACTCACAGTGTCGGGGAAAAAGATATTAAATGTAAGATGATTCTCCAAATATCGAACAATTTTAAATAAATTTATTTTAATGTTATTTATTCAAAGTAAGAATTTGGACGCCTTTTCCTTCGGTTTTAGGAAATAGATGTATATGTTTACATTTTCTTCAAGGTTCGTGTTAAAAATTTCAAATTTTTCAGAAGTTTTATTGCCATAAACAGTCTTGATAAGATTTATTTCATACAATAATATTATTGTATAGGGAAAAAAATAACACGACTTTCTTATTTTTGTAAACGTTTTATACTCTTTTAACTTTGAATACAATGCTTTATTCTATTTTGCGTACATTTAGACTAATATTGATTATGTTAACGCCACAAAGATTTTTTCACGATGAAATGTAGACGAATTTTCAATGGTTTAAGAAGCATTTTGCATTGTATACGTTGCGTTCAAACTCTTTTAGGTTTGATAAAAAATACGTATTTTGAAGTGCATCTAATAATTCGCGTTCAATTTTAAATTTAATTTTACAACTTACAAAAATGTGAATAAAGAAATAATCAATACAATAGGTGAGCATCATAAAATGAGAAAACAAAGAAAAAAGCAGACGATTTAAATCAAAGCCATTTTTCTTTCATTTTCATTCAATGTTGCAGTTAATATTATCTCATTATATACTTAGTCAACTGTAAAAGAAATTTTAATTATATATATAAGTGTAAGTGTGAGTACGTTTGATTAAAGAACCCCAATTATTCGAATAAAATCGATTTCATACATAAATATAATTTATTTTGCCAAATAATACACAAATGTTTATTAGTACTTTGCTGCTAGACGGCTCATGGAACTCGATCTTCGTACTTGTACAGTGTAACTGTGATAATTCCCGACAGTCTGAGCGAGAATGGAGGCAGAATATACAAAATTGACAACATTCTATAATGTGAGAAAATAGAAAAGAAAAATAAAATCTAGAATAACAGACAAATTAAGACAAATTGTAAAAATGTCAACTTTCATAAATTTAAGACTTGCACAACCAAACAAAAAACATTTTTAAATTAGTAAACATAGCGGATGGGTATTAAATCCAAGCATATTAATCTACTAAGAAGTTTTGAAAAAAATTGAGGAAAAGTTTTACAAGTAAATGGGAAGACTTTATTATTATTTGAATATTGCTTAAAGTTGTAAAGCAATATTTTAACCCATCAGTGTTCCTCTTTAGGGACAGATCTAAGCCTATTTTTGTTATTTTATTGGCGTAATTTTAAATTAATTAATAATTTTGACGAAATTTTTAATTTGTGACGTAATTTCGACGTTTATTGTTAGGTCTTATGGATTTTGTAAATGTCACCAGATTGCTCAATGCGCAATAAACTTTTATTTTCATTTGTAATTTTAATTGCTTTTCTCTTTTAAGCCTCAAGGAAATGCTTACAAGAAGCACGCGGAAGATCAAAATTTCAGAAAATTAATATCTTATATTTTCAAGTTTTTGATTATTATTATTTATTATTGATGAATACACATTTTAAAGCAGCATCACCTTGACAAAATATTGAATTTACCGAAAAAAAAAAAGGTATTATTTTCAAATATACTTATGCCATTACTGATTATAGAAAGAAAAAAGAACTATAATTGACCATAAATACAAGCATTACATGTTTTCTACGTTTCAAAAGGATAGTGATGGAACACTTGATCGAAAAGGGAATTTGCGATGCTTATTTAAGGACATATATTGGAATTGGGGGAGGAGTGGTACTTTTCCACCCACATACTCACCATAAAATTGCGCCATCAGATTTCCATTTATTCTGATTGCTACAATATTTTCTGAGAGGCAGAAAATTTTAAAATTTGGAGGATGTCCAAAATGACATCTCCAGACATTTCGAAGAAAGTATCTACAGGATTTTTATCTATTCGGTATTGAACATTTGCACGCTAAATGGCTAAAAAACTGCTGACAATGAGATTATTACGTCATTGATTAAAAATAAAAGCTTGCTAAAAATATAACTTTTTGAATTAATTTTAAAAAAAAGGGAAAATAGAAAAAAAAGCATTATTTTTTCGGTCTTCCTGATAGTTTAATTACCCTTATAAGAACCCTAGATTTTCCCCGTCAAGAGTGCTAAAATTCTGACGAGAGGATTTCCCCCCCCCCTTTTTCACAAAGTTCTTAAATCTTCTACTTAAATCTGTTAAAACCGATGGGGGGGGGCATGCATGGAATACTTCTAATAATTCATAACCAAATTGCTAATGTTCAGAAATAAGGGAATGAACTTACTTGAAAGCTGACTAATAATGTGACGTGCCATTTATTTGGTTGTATATTTGCAGCACCTAGGGGAAAAAGATAAACAAAATAAACCCAGGAGAAAATTCGGCATGTTTATGCTGCGTGAGTTCTGTAGAGAACTGATATTGCTTTGCTATAACTCTGCTGGACAGAAAAACGTACGTATATATATAAAAGGCTAAGTAAAAGTGCTAAATCTCTTTGAATGTGAAATTCCGTAACTTTGAGCCAAATCCAAAAGACAACACAGCTTATGGATCACTCATTGGAATAAACTCGCCTTCTTGAAATGCCCGAATTCGCGCTGTATGAAGAGGAAATCCACGAAGGACAACCGTCATTAAACAATAACAAATCAAGAAGTTGTCTTTAGGGTATAAATCTAGATCCGGAATCTCAGTGGGAGGCAGGAGCTAAATATCGTTTTACGAAGCACTTTCACAAAGAAAAATAAAAAAGCCACATTTTAAGTGCCTTACACTTGAAACAAAGCAACAACTTTAAACTATGCATGTCATCGTGCCGTTAAGAATTATCTGGGCTTTAGAATGGACAAATAACTTAAATAGTTTAAAAAATATTAAACTTTTTTAAACAATCGCAATTTGGCGACATTTTCCCCCCAAGATGAAAATTATCGAAATCAATGCCTTATTCACTATGCAAATTTTCATGAGCCCAGGTAACGCAGCATTTGAGTAAGTTTTTAAACATAACAAAATTAGACTGCTAAAGCTTTTTTTTTTCTTAAAACTATGGCTTTTCTCCATATTGACGTTTTGTGCCATTTTCAGAATTAGCATAGGAGCGTTGGCTAAAAATAGTTTAACTTAACCTCACAGTCATGGGTAACGTTACAAAATATACATTTATGAAAACAGTCATATTATTCGTAAAAAGTATCATTTCCTGAGACAACAGAATCTTCGAAAAACAACCTTAATCCCCTAATAATATAGATACAGAAATATGTACTATTCTATTAAGAAGAAGAATATTCAATAACTATTATACAGTTCTGTGTACGTTCTGAATTCACATTAATTCATTGGAATGACGAAAGAAAAGCAATGTTGACTTCACTTTAATTTGTAATGAATTGAGGACAGAAAAAATTATTTTACCGTGATACACACATCTGAAACAGCAAAAGATCATGAAATCGGAATTAATGTTGTTGGTAATAGAAAGGTAAAAATTCTTGAGAAATTGTTTTTCAAATGCTTGGCGTGTTCTGCTTCAATGTTTGGCATGTTCTGGTTAGTTTTTTCTAGTTTTTCTACCTTTTTCTTAGGGAAATTTTGCTTCTTATTTGCTGCTAAGAAAATGTCGTCCGTCATTGCCAAAGGTTATGACGGAACTAATGCCCGATATTTTCAGGCTCCCGCTAGAGGGCGTACTCGAGCGTTGCGATCGCGAATAGATTATGTTTTGCTGCTTAAAAATTATAAACTAATTTATTATGAAGCAAAATTAATTTAAGGATTTGATATTTATTTTGAGAACTATTAACTGTTAAACTTATAAAAAAAAATACCTAGCAGGCAACTCTGCAGCCTGCAAAAATGTATCTATAAAGCTGAAATATGGTGTGCTGAAAGGGCCTTTTTTATTTAAGAACTAAACACAAATTTTTGAAATGCTAATTTGTTTGAAGGTTACTACAATTTAAGTGCTTTTTTCGAAAAAAAATTTCTGACATTTTTTACTTAAGATAATTACAATATTTTAATAATTACAAAATTTTATTGACAAAATGTTCTTTATGAAAAATAACGAGTTTGAAGAAAGAAAGAAAAAAAAGACAAATGAGAGGAAATCACTGGGACTGATAAGCGGAGCGAGCATCATCAATTTTATTTTCTATTATGAAGTAAGCGTGTCTGCATGCGAAATAAGAAACAACAACAATAATAATAATAATAATTAACTGAGGACGAAAAAAAAACATACCACACAGAGTAGCCGCTGATACAGACAAATACAGCATCTTAATATATTGCCCGAACGCTACGTTGTCTTCAATCTTATTAGCAGTTCCGAACTCCCAATTATTGGGCTGTAAAAATTAATTCTAGTGAAGTAATATTATATAAATTCATTCACAAAGTAATAATAAAAGAAAAAATTGTTATATTTTTTCTACATACATCAATTCTGTAAATGATGAAGTAAAGACCAGCAAATGTGACGACGGTTGCTAAATACGTTTGAGCCATGAGTGTCCCTTCCACTTTGTATCTCATCATTTGTTTCGACAAAACAGCTAGAAGATGGATACATTTTGTAACAAATTATTACTGTGTGGCGCCAGGCATGGTGCGTAGGCGCCAAGAGAATCAACGGGATTACAAACACACGATCGGCAACCTTGGAACTGCCCCAGTATTTAAGAAGCTTCGAACTTTACTCAGTCTCTATCCCACACAGTCTTACTTAATTTTTATGTTTCTGTTTTTAGCTTGTTATGTTCAGTTGTTAAATAAATGTTTAAGTTTATTGTTGTCATAGTTGTCTTCAACTTAATATGAGAGGGTTCCTCCCCCTCAACTGTTTTTTACTACAGGTCAACAGTTATTAGTTAGGGAAACAAAAAAATTCATAAAAGAGACTTTCTTAATTAATACCGTATTACGTTATTTTAACGTATTAAGAAATTGCTTTTTAAAATTAAAAACTTTGAAACAATGTGTGCCTGCTTTAATAAATTAAGAAATATTCTTTTTGAATATTTTTTAAACATAATCAAACGAGAATCAGCAGTAGTTTTTGATACTATATATCTCAGTTTAAAATATCATTTGCTCAAAGGAATAAATTAATAAAAAAAGACTTCTGCTTTTATAAATTTAGAAATATTATTTTTTAAACATTTTTGGAACATAATCAAAGGAGTAAAGGCAGTAGTTATTGATACTGCTTAGTTTAAAATATCATCTCCTCAAAGGAATGAATTAATATGAAGAAAGTCGTCTGTTTTTAATCGAGTAAAAATATTTTAGCTCGAATTAAAAGGTGATAAAAAAAATGTCAAAATATGCTACTAAATCATTCTTGGTTCTAGATTATAAGATAAATTCAAAATTGCTGAGAGAACCTTACCTCATTTATAAAATCAGTTACAAGCAATTTTTAACATTTAAACACCATTTTTTTTTTTCATGTCATCATCAGATCTTTTATTTTATTTATTTATTTATGTGTATTATCGGCAAAGTGGAAAATCCGGCATTATATACAATGTTACAGAATGTATTTTGTCCGGTATTCTCTTAAAGAGCCATTACCCGGTATTCCTACAATGTTATTTTTCCTAATATGGATATTATTCATAATACCTGAATACGCACGTTAAAGTGAAATTTGTTTTTCATAAAAATTTATTTATTTACTAAAGAAGTGTTACCAGTTAAGTAATGTTTTTTATAAAAAGATAGCGAAGAAAAAAATAATGCGATGTTATTCTCAAAATGTTTTACATCGCGTATTAAATCATGCTTTCAAGCTTTTGTCTACAAGCATTGAATAATTAGGTTAAGAGTATAATAATTCTCATGTTTAATACGTTTCCTAAAAAATGACAGGCCACAATGCTGGCATTTCTCACTTTACCGGTACGGTTTATAATTGGAGCAATTTATAACTAATTACCTGTGGCAAATGATACAAGAACCATATTCAGCAGTTGTAAAACTGATCCACAAGCTATAGTCTGTAATGCAATGAAAACATACTTAATTTAAGGATGGCAAAAAAATTTCAATCAATTCAATTTCAGTTTTATTTTTATCAAGCATAATGTTGTAACAAATAGATATAATTACTTGCGTCAAGCAAAAGACTTTGGAGTAGAAATTTGAGCGAAAAAAATACGTTTTATTTTAATGATCGTATTTTCACGTATTAGGGCTCAAATATAACAATTGGAAATACCTACTTTCAATATGCCAATTATTCAGTGCAGACTTTAAGTTATGAAATCATACATAAAGATTTCTTTAAGAGGACGCACTACGCAAAAAAATGAAATTAACATAAAGGGTCCCGATCTTTCAACTGTTTTTTCTGATAAAATATTGGTAACATATACTTTACCTACCCCCATATTTTAAGGGTCAGGAATTCAAATTCACCTAAAAAAGTGCATGTTTATACAAAGAAATTACATTTGAGGGTATTATTTTGTAACATAAATATGCTCTGCTCCAATTACCATTAAAGTCAGGCTTTCTAACCATTTTGATTGAGTCCTAGTACTTGAAAATCCTATCATAAGAATCAAAAATTATTTAAAGAGATCCCTTTTTTTCTCATTATATGTTTGTTATGCTCAAAACGTATATTTATATCTGAATTTTTACATATTCGTAACTAACAATTTTAATAATAATTTAGTTTTGAATATTTCTGCGAAGAATATTTAGACACAAGAATGACAGAAACTAAAATTTTGATTGAAATATTTTTATGAAAATATTTTTGCTTCATTAAAACGTAACATTTTTATTAAAATGTTTCGTTTAATGAAATAAAACTGTCACTTTTGACGATTCAGCGATTCTTGAGATGTATTTCGTTAATTTTGAGAATCATTTCGATAAGAAATCACATGATTTGTGACGAAAAGCGAATTCTCACATAGATAATGAAAATGCTTCCGCAACTCGAAACCTTATTGTAGTGTATTGTGGGAGATTGTTAACTAGAATAAAGACTAGACAATTGAAAGAAAAAAAAAACAGTGATGAAACAATGTATGGGGTCAAAGAGTTAACCTTGTGCCAAGAAGATCTCGGGTTTGAATCTCGCTTCTGGCATGGATGTAATTTATCTCTCTGTCTTTATTATGTTGTTAGGGATATGTTAATCAGCCTGTATGATATCCACAATAAAGTGATAATAAGGAAAGTTAACTACATTAGGCGTTGCGTTTTTTTTTTTTTTTTTTAAGTAGAATGACGAAATTTATTTCTTTTAAGAACTTAGTTATTTCGTCACTTTGACGAAATTTCTGCTTGAAGTATATGTACCTAGAAACGACATCGCCAAAAACAAAGTTTCGTGAAATTTGAATATTCATTTTTTACAGTGAAGATATTTTTAAGATATAATAGTTGTAAAAGAACTTATTTTTTAAATCCAACTTTTATGAAAAATGTCTCATCTAGCTTAAAAATAGGTGCCCAAAAGAAGTTCTGTTTATTTTAACTTAGTATATAACTTACAAGTGCGAAATAGCTTGTATCTCGTACATCCTCCTCTAAGCTGTCGAACAGGGTAAGAATCAGGATACTCACTAACTGTGAAGAAAATTGATTTTAATTTAACCAAACATGAATAGAATTATAATTTAAACACTCACAGCTTACTTGAAAGAAAAATATTCGTTATAGTATGATAAATATGATTCCACCATGCAAATAAGGCTATTAAACTCTAAAAAATTCTAAATATTTTTGTTATATAATCTTTAAGAAATATCCCCTCTCATAAGATAAGATACAATTATTATTTTATTTAAATATGAACGCAATAAGAAAAATACTGTAAAGGAGCTTAAAAAGAAAAAATAGTTTAACAATCATTACATGCCTAAGGATTTTAGTTGATAATTTCTTATTTAAGTGATTATCCCTTTTTTAAAAATATTATAACAATTTATAAAATTACATTACGTATTTTTTCACATACATGACAGCCCCACTCAAAAAAAAATGTCCCGAGTTAAAAAAAAAATTAAATAAATAAATAAAAAAAAAAAAAACTATGCAATTTATATAAGCATTCCGGTCGTTAGCAAGGAACAAATCTTAGCAAAAACGTTTGTTCTTGTCTTTTATATGAAAAAATGTGTTTTGTCCATATTTTTGGCTGAATTTTTCTAATTTTCTGTTTATCTTGTAACCTTTTCCCAAAAACGCTGATTTTAGTTTGGCTCATTAAATATTTCAACGGATGCACAATGACAACTAACAGGCTGGGGAAAGACACTGGTTGACAGGGGAGCCGTCGACAACTGTGCTACGTTTTTGGCGATATTTTTAGCGACAAAAGCTTTATCTACCTTAACGGATCTCGAGGCTGTATAAGCATTAGGAAGCGAAGCATGCAATTTATTAGATGTTTCGTGGCTTTTCTCCTATAAAAACTGTGCGTAATAGATCATTTGGTTCTGATATACAAATAAAGTTAATTTAGAATGGAATAATTTCATCTAAAGTACAAATTACCAGTATTTCTCAAATAATACGTATGATTAATAACAGGGGTGGACAATTTACCTGTGTAAAACAAACTAAGGCAATTTGGTATTTGAGTAGGAAAAATGTCTGTTCATTTTTTATGAAACTCTGTTCTTCTGGTTTGGGTTGTGGCATAATAAGATATTCCCGTAAAAGAGCAGCAGTATCTTCAAGATGGGTGATGAGATCAATTAATGCTGATTGCTTAACCTCCTCTTCGTCCAGTGTGGTGCAGGTGTTCATGGAGGACGTACGAGAACGTGATGCAATGGAACTGAAATCGGTAGAACATAAAAGTATTTTTTAACATTGCATTTTACAGGAAAAGTACATTATGCTTCTGAAACCCTAGCTTTAACCCTTTCCGGAACAGCAAATTTCAATTAAAAAATTTTGTCAGGCAGGACGTTGGAAAAGGCGATCCAATATATTCCAATTTAAACAACGTGTTTAAAGAATAGCGGTAGCTAAACTTTTAAAAGCATTGGGTTTAACATACCTAATGGTTTGTAGCATTTGTTGAATTCGTGTTGCCAAACTGGCTACACTGCACCGAAAAGGGTTAAACAATCACAGAAACTGCCATTTTCTTTAAAATATGTAGTTTAAAAAGAAAATAAATTCACAAATACTATGAAGATTTTTTTTTAAAAAGAAAATACTAAATTTATCAAATTTAACTTTTATACATTCTTTAATTATTACAGAAAAAGTGATAAATTTAAATTTTTAATATTTTTTCATATTTTATGATACTTAGCGTATTTCTTCTCATTTTGGTGATGAAACAAAATCCACTAGAATCAAATACAATTCGATATTTATTTGCCATGAAACTGTTCTAAAGACTACTTGAATTGAATTTCTCTGCTTTCTTATAATTTTTTTTATAATAATTGATTGTACATAGACAATTACTTTGTGAAAACATATAAACAAACAAACCAAAACTTGAAATATTTTTTTTAAATGTTGTTCATCATATAACATATTGGATTTTTGGTGGTGAATATATAAATTATGTAAAAAAATTTAATTGAAAAAGTATTTTGCAATCAAATTGATGTATGAAGTTCCAGATGAATACATGTACTGACGTGGAGATTTAAGCAGAAAATTAAAATAAAAAATTCGAAGATAAAGGCAAGAATAGAAAAATTTGGATCTGTGTGCTAAAGGAGACCAAGGTCCTTCATAGACTGCAGAGCTAAGTAAGTAGTAATGTACCAAATTCATGCAGCCAAATTTTATTAAATACAATTCAAAATATGAAAAATGACATAAAGCATCGAAATCTAAAGTTAAAAAAATGCTAATATTAATAAGAACTGAAAATAAAATTAACATAAGCGTTTATACTTATACCAGAATAGTTACCCAATTTCAAATGAGGTTTGAATCATATCATCAACTAGAGGCGTAACTCCTTTTGGAAGAGGCTATAAAATAATTATACATTTTGAGAAATATTAAGTAATATTAATTTCTTTAAATTCCGTATTTAAATCTAGAAAATTGTTTATAATCATTGTGATCATTTGAGCAGATTTATTTGTAAAATTTCAGATCTTAACGAAATTGATTCCATCGATTGATAATGTTATGATTGAAGAGATAAATTGATGACATATTTTTTTCCCTCCAGCATTAATAATACTTTATTTACTTAATCTTAAACTAATATTCAATTAAAAACTAAAAATTTCTGTTTTATCTGAAGAATATATTTTTAAAAAGCACATATTTAATTAGATTTTAAATTTTAAAATTTGTATAAGCTGATAAATTTAGGTGTAATTTGATAAATGTAAGTACGCAAAATGTTAAATGGTAAAATTATTACAATAATTATTATATAATTAAATATGAAGAATGAAACAACAATTAAAAAAAATTTAATCTTGAAAACTTTTTTGTATTCTATATTAGAATATTGTAAAATTTAATAGCCAAAAAGATGTTATTCAAAAGTTTTTACATTGAGTAATCATTTGTTATGACATGGTACCCATAAAAGGGGTCAAGAGAGTGTGACTACACCCCTAGAAATCCAATAAATTAATAATTGTATTTTATTTTTAATTTTTTAATGTTTACAATTTTTTTATTTCAAATAATTCAAAATAATGTTTCATTCTTGCCATATGAATTCTATTCCGATGTGTAAACTGAGCACAAAAATTGAATTTTTTAAGGTAATGATTTANATATATATATATATTATTTAGCCATTTACTTAACCATTACCATATGCTTTATTTAACCATCATAATGAGAGAACGGACACCCAAGTGACACAGGTATCGAAGTGCTCTCGACTAAAAATTAGGGAATATCTTGCAAATAGTGCCGTAATGATGTATTGTTTTATGGAAAAGAGAAACTTGAGTAATTACAATTGGTTCATTAAATAGGTCAAAGAAAAAGTATGTTTCTCACTGGAAAACTATAAAATGTGTAGTAAAGGGCAAACTATAAAATGCTACATTCATACATATTTGAGATGTAAATATAGAGTAAGAAAGAATCTTCATATTTATCAGTTTTTTAAATGACCTGAATAACTGGTTATCGGTGGAGTGGTGAGATATGAAACGAATGAGATGGATAAAGTGATATATGACGTTTAAATTTCCTTATTCCAAATAAAACTTGAAATTCAAAAATTTTTTTTCCATATCATATCATTTAAACTTACCTCAATTTCTGTTTGAATCGATTCATCAATGAGAGCTTCTGTTTTCTTTTTCGGAGGATATGCGATGACATCTTGCAGCTCCCAATCTGCCCACTGAACAGACTTATTTCTTATAAGACGAGGTCTTTTATCACTCAAGCTGGATGGTTTCTAAAAAATTTAATATATAACTGAAAATGTAATGCATTTCAAATACTTATTAAGCCTAAGATATTCACCGGAAAAAAAGTATTTTCTTTTCTAACTTTTTGATTTAAATGTGGTGCAATTCAAAACTTTTAAAAAATTCTCCTTCATACCTCAAATTTGTTGTAATATGTAGTGACATTTATCTGAATAAGCATTACTTTTTAAAAAAAACTTGGTTGATTAAGGATTTTTCAAATACTTAGTAACCCGTAAGCTTAACCCTAGGTTATTCAGGAAAAAAAATATATTATCTTTTCCATCTTTTTGATTTAAACGTGGTGCAATTCAAAATTTTTAAAAATTTATCTTCGTTTCTCAAATTTACTGTAACACAAAATGGCATTTATATAATGGCATTAATATAGTTTATAATGGCAATAAACATATTTTTTTCCCTCCTTTTTTTAAAATTAAAGAAAGGAAGAAAAAAGAAGAGACTGGTCGATTGGTTGATAATGGTTTTTGATTCTTTGAATTTAAGATATATAAGAGTGCGGCGACTACTATATACAAAGCTCCGTAACTTAACCTTGATCGGATTGTGTATCCTTTAACTTTGTGATTAGAGCATATGATCTGATACTGCTTTAGAAAACTTTGGTCCGCAAATATATATATATTTTTAATTCTTCTTAAACCCTATAGTTTTTAATGAACTTAAAATACAATATTTTGCTAATACTATAATATTTCTCACGAACAATAAGTTTGTAATAAACAATATAGTTTTTTAACCCCTTCCTTCTCGCTCCCGTGAAAATGACGGGGTGAGTTTTCGTCCGCTATTTCTCGCTCCCGTGATATTAACGGGCTGGAGTGTTCAGTAGTAACGCGCCAATAAGAATAAAACTAATTCATTTCTTTTGCCCGGAAAACATTTTATTTCTCATTTTACACACCTGATGGCGAAGTCAAGCATCACTGGCTACGGTCAGTGTGCGGGTGGGTGACCACTTGGATCAGTCTGCGTAGGGACCGAGGGTGTGCAGTACTGGTCCTCGTTAAACTGTGCTACTGTAAAGTTCTCGACTTCGCGCGCAGGTCGTCGAGCTACCGCAGCGAGGGTGCCATCCCCTCCGCAGAGGATCAAAATTGTGATGGCATGTCTTCGGATCATCCTCCGGAATGCTTTCCAGACCGTCGCCAATAGCCCATTGTGCAGCTCTAGTGCGACGTAAATTAACAACAACAACACACCTGATGGCAGTACGAGAATATTTTTAAGTTAATTGTAAATAGTTAGTATAAGAATCGTCGACAATAGATGGCGCTGCGAGATACGGACAAAAACTTAAGGAAAAAAAAGAAGCGGGAGGCTGTTCTCTAGCTTGGTGTGAAAAGACTGGAATGTTCTATGATAGAGCGCGAAGTTTCATTGATTATGTGATTAATTACTATTATTTTCTATATACTTCATGTTTGTTCCGTGGCATAAGTATGCATCTAAATAAAATCGTTTATGCCAAGAAAGGTTTATGGTGAAATCATTTCACATTGAAAAATCTGAAAAAGAACCTGCGAAATATTACTGGCGCAGCCGCCGAAGATGATGCAGAACCAAAAACCAGGTGAGAGCTCACTTTATATTTGTAAATGTATGCTCCCATAAATAAGTAATTATAATTATTTGGGCGAAAATTATACAAAATGGAAATTAAATGTTTGTGTTTCGACATGGAACATTAATTTAGTTTACTCGTCAGAGTACGAACACGCCAGTGTTCTAAAGTGAATTATTTTACTCGCCAGAGTACGTAGATAGCATATTTCTAAAAAGAATTTGGTTGTTCTTGTTGTTTTGATTTTCGTCCCAGATAATTGAAAATTTTATTTCATTATATTGAATTTATTGTTGTTTTTAAGTTCTGTTTTGGAAATTGTTGGAAGCAAGCCAGTGCATAACATATAGCGTGGTATCGTAATTGAAAATTTAAAATTGAATTTATTGTGGTTTTTAAATTCTGTTTTGGAAATTTTTGGAAGCAGCATAAAATATAACATTGCAATCGTATTTCAAAAATAAAGAATGCTGAATGATCTATTATTTATATCAACTAAGATTTATTAAACAAACAAAAAAAAGCATAGGTTGTATCAAATAACGGAATATAATTTGGCGTCAACCAACCTTGGAAGTCTCATTCTAAAACGATTGTTCTGTTTCTTTTATTTTTGCATAAAATGTTTTTTTTTTTATTTCTGAAAGAAGAGGCAAGTGTCTTTTAATAAGAAAAAAAAATACAAAACTGAGTTTGTTTTATTCTATTTGATTATTTTGATATTGAATTGTATCATTGTTGAATTTTTTTATACGTATGATATATTTTGTTTTCGTACATTTTAATGAGAAATTTATACGAAAGTTATCTATAAATTTCTTATCGCATCTAATGATTTAAAATATTCAGTTAAAGTTTTCATTCTCACGTAGAATTTGAATTTTGTTCTAAGAATAATTATTTTGGTTAAAATAATTTTTATGTTTCGAATTTGTGAACTTGTAGGAAAGTATATATTGATGTGGATCCAAGTATGAAAATTATAATACTAAAAAACAAAATAACACAAAATGACACATATGATGAAGCGTTTGCCAGAGAAATGTTTTTCTCAATTGTGGAAGAGAAGCGAAGGAAGGAAGAAATTGAGGAACAGCGAAGGAAGGACGAAATCGAAGCTCAGGAGAAAAGAGAACAAATGGAATTTGAGTTGAAAAAACTTGAAATTGAATCCCGTACTCAACTAACTCAAACTTCATCGCCCAATGGAAACGTACAACATAACGTTGACTTAATTAAGCTCATTCCTAAATTCAAGTTAAGGGATGATGATATTGTGATTTATTTATCTTTATTTGAAAGACAGGCTAAAAGAACAGGGATTGATTCTAAAGACTGGGTGTCATGTTTATTAACTTTATTGCCTTCTGAAATCATTCAACTAATTGGTAGAGAATCTGAAGAAAAATTTGAAGACTACGAATACATTAAGACCATCTTATTAAAGAGATTTAAATTGAATCCTGAAAGTTTTAGAAAAAAGTTTGTGATGCACCAGAAAAGCACTGAAAAATCGTGGAGGGATTTTTGTTATGAAATCACGAATTATTTCGAAGAGTGGATTGATGGACTTGAAATCAAAGACTTTGCCAGTTTAAAAAATCTCATTATCACTGATCAACTTAAGAAAAAGGTACCTCATGAAGTAAGAGACCACCTTCTTGATGAGTGGGCAAATTTCGTTTCTCCAACCAAATTAGCGGATAAGCTTGACGAATATGACAGTGTACGTAATGATTCAAGGAAAACAACTGGAATTCCCTCAAAAGACAAAACTAATGAAAAGTGGCGACCTCGTTCTCCACCTTCAGAAAGAAATTCAAGAAACAAATCATTCTACAAACAGGGCTCATCAAGCGCATATACACCCCGTAAGAGTGATGAACTACAGAGGTCGTTTTCCAAACTATCTTGTTATACTTGTGGAAGAGAAGGCCATACATCCAGATTTTGCCTTAAAAATCGGCAACCTAGAAACACTCCTACAACTGCCCAAAACAATCTAATCCAATCGTCACCACTCCCTTTAGAAAAAGAAAAACCAGAAGTGCTAACTGCCAAGATCTCTATTCCTGTCTCAAAATCCGTGGATATATCTGGAAACATAGATGATTTAAAACTCGTCAGAGTTAAATGCGGAAACGTGGTTCTAAATGGCATTGTAGACACAGGAGCCCAGATATCGGTAGTCCGCGAGAAGTTAGTCGCCGACATACCTTGTGAAGGAGAAAGTAAAATAGAGATATCTTCTGCTTTCGGAGAAAGCGAAGTCACTCCACTGAAAATTTTCCAAATGAAAATAAATGACGAACTTCATGGTAGTGTACCTATCACCTGTGCTGTTTCAAAGAAGCTGGTAACCGATTTGCTGCTAAGTTCTTCAGCTTATGAGATACTGTGTGAAAATATTGAGCTTTGTCACAGTAATCTTCAATGGAATACCTCTTCAGAGGGGGAAGACTCTAGCGACGAACCATCACCATTGAAAGAAAATACTTCAAATTGTGCTGTCATTACCCAAATTTCACAAAAAGACATTAAGAATGCAAGAATGGAAAATGACACTAAATTGGATTTTAAGACTCTTCAAGAACAAGATGAGAGTCTAGAAAAATGCTTTGAATGGGCGAAAAGGAACAAAAATGCTTATACAGTTCAAAACGAAATTCTACTTCACTCGGAGAATATTTGTGGCGAAAACATCAAACAAGTTGTGTTACCCTTAGAGAAAAGAACAGAAGTTCTGAGAATGGCTCATGAAATTCCTCTTGCTGGTCACCTCGGTGAGAAAAAGACAACTCAACGACATAAATATTCATTCTTCTGGCCTACTATCAAACAAGACGTTAAGAAGTTCTGTGAAAGCTGCAAAGAATGTCAATTGAAGCGAACAATCACATATAAAGATAGAATTCCAATCCAACCTATCGTCAGACCAGAAACACCCTTTGAAGTATGAAGTGTTGATTGCATTGGACCGTTAGAACCACCATCCAAAAGAGGTCATCGGTTTGTGATATGTGCAATTGATTTATGCACTAGATGGGCAGAAGCCATCCCTGTTAGAGAAATAAGTGCAAAGACCACATGCAACGTCCTGATGAAGATTTTTTCTCAAACCGGATTTCCGAAAATGATTTGTTCCGATCAGGGAACTAATTTCACAGCCAAACTCACCCGATCTTTTGAAGACTTACTTGGCGTATGTCCCAGATTTTCCACTCCCGGACACCCCGAGAGTATGGGTGCTGTCGAACGATGGAATAGGACTTTAAAAGAAATGATGAATAAAAATATCCAGGAACATGGAAGAAATTGGGACCTACACCTTCTCTATCTTCTGTTTGCCAACAGGGAAGTGCCACATAGCACCACTGGAATAGAATGGTTTTCTGCGTCCGATTATGAATCAAAAAAGAGAAAACATGAAAGCTGCTTATTTTAATGTAAGGAATTTTTAGAATTGGTTTTTTCTTGTTTGCTTTGTATGGTAAGCATTCCTTATTTTACGTTTTTTAGTTTCTAAATAATGATTTTTACTGAAACTTGAAATCTTTTCATGAAAATTGTTGTCAAAAAACTTTTTTTACTTAATTAAATTTCATAAAATTATGAGGCTTATGTATACTTTTTGTTCATTTTAATTTTTGAAGTAATATGATTCTTAAAACTATGGCATGTAAAGTTTAAATAGGCATTTCATGTTATATCATTAAATTTAGTAAAACTATTTCTCGGGCATTAGGTTTTAACTCTTATAAGAATATACATATTTTTTTCTGTTTATGTGCAAATATTTTTCCGATGTGTTTTGGATGTTCCTTCTATAAAAAAAAGAGATACCATTTTGTTTTCGTTTGCATAAGAAAGGATATTAAACATTTATCTTTTTTAAATTTAATTAGCCACGATAAAGAGGAACGTTGCAATGCTACACGCTACATTAAAAACGTCTCAAGAGTAAATGAATGACTGTTCATATAGAAATCGCAGGTATTAGTTTCATACAACAACGCCCCCTGTAGTTCGTTGCGATCACGAATTCTGAAGTATGCGCGAAATTTGAAGTTTGTGGCTAGTCGGGAAGTTAGTTCAAAATCGATTGCAAAATTCCACCCGGACAGACATACACGAAGGCAAGTTTATATAAACGTGGTAAAAAACAATACTCTTATGACTTTATTATTTTTATGCTAGTGAGAACCAAAACAATATGGAAATAAATGAGGGAAAACTGGATTCTACCACGTGATTCCCCGGCCAATAAAAATGTAACGTTAAACGTTTAACGCAACCTTGTTAGAAGTCGCATAAGAAGTATAACTTCAATAAACTTAGTTTTCACGTTGCGCTTTCAACCCAGATCGAAATTATAAATGAAAATCACCTTTAGTTTTCCATTGGATGACTTTTAATGGCACATTTTTAGTCAAAGAAGTTCGACAATAAAGCATTTATCAACAATAAGTGGTGTAACCAAGTACTTCTTTATGGGTATTGTATTTTTAATTTTATTATTTTAAAATAGTGTTAAATTATAGCTATTATCTTATGCTTAGAGCCTAATTATGTAATACTTGGTATATCATGAAGACATTATAATAGCCATGAATAAGGTTATCGGAATTAGCTTATTATTGCTTGTGCTTAAATCAATCTATTAGCAAGTAAGCTGAAAACAACAGTCGCAAAAAAATAAAAGAAAAATGAACGTAGCTTTTTTTTAATGATTAAAGATAAACGAGTACAAACAATTGTACATAAACTATAGTTAATGAAGAGCATTCACAAATGTCAAAATGTAGAATGAAAGTGTGAAATACAGTGATTCAGAAAACAACTCACTAACATTAAATAAAAAATAAAAAAAAACTGAAGTGATTAGATATTACGTAATTAAAAACTTTATTCACTTCAAAAATATAGAAATTGGAAATAACAGTCGACGTGTTTCAAGCACTTCAAGAATAAGCACTCATTTTCAAGACCAGCAATACGTAAATGTTGACGTGAGACGTAACGTTTCAATTCTGATAAATCTTGAATATAGGCATCTATTTTTGAGAGTTTGAAAAATGTCGACTGTTATTTCCATTTTGTATATTTTTGAAGCAAATAAAGTTTTTAATCAAGGAAAATCATCAATATGTTGCGAGGGAAAAGTGGGTTGACAAATTGGGGAGAGGGAGTAATAGATAATCACACGAAGGGAGCTAAGTAGGTGGGAGGATGGGTGAAAACTCCAACTGTTAAAAGACATAGGAACTAAAATAAAAATAGTTTTCAATACCTGCAATGGGTTCTCAGCTCATCCCCAACACTATGAGGTAAAATTACTGGTCACCCAAATCATTAGGGCCACTTAATATAAATAATGGTGTTCAAAAACTTAGTTTTGTGAATCGCCACTTTTGTTTGCCTAAAACGCGTGTTCCAAAGCATGTGCTTTTTAACTTCTCAGACTATTTTTTATACGGAAAACAGTATTGCACGCGACGTTCGGATTGTTATAAACCGGTTAAAAATTTAGAGGACTCAATTTGGTTATCAAAGGTTTCATTCAAGTTAACTTAATCTCGCTTTGTTTTAATTTATGGTTGGTTTTAATTAAAAGTAATGTATCTAATATAATTTTATGATGGTGATTTTAGTTCAGATTTTATTAATTAATCTGAACTAAATGAAATTATAAATTTATTTTGTTAATAAGTATTAATTTTGTGTTACATTAATTAAAAAATTCAAATTCTAAATTTTGTTATTTTTAAAACGTTATACGCAATACTTAAACTATATAGGAACTTACTTGGAGAAGACAGAAAAGTTTTTCGTCATTTCAGAAATTAACTGTGTTCCGAATTTCTGTCTCATCAAAAGAGGGCGTTGTAATCGCAATAATTCTGTAATCACTTGTGTGGCAAGCTATGGATAAGAATGGATGGCTTATTGGAAAATCCATAAAGATATTGTACCATCATTTTGTTGTTTTTATTGCTTTACTATTATTAAATTTGTGCTATAATCAAATATGGTCTCTTTATTCAATGCAGCCATTTGTCACTGAATCATTTTACAACAAATTATAGCGTTTATCATGTTTTGGGAAGTGCTTCAAATTAAACACTTCGTTAATAATACAGTTTTTTTAAGAGTTTAGAATCTTCAATTTTTGAAAAAAAGTAATCACTATTTATATTGTTATTTACTACTGACCACCAGCCAGTAACACAATTTCTTTATTTAGTCCCATACCCTCCAACTTATGAAGATTTTGAAAATAATTCTTTCTAGTGGTAGCGAACCAAAGTAGAAATTTTTAAAGCAAATGGATCTCTCATAAAACTTTTATCAGAACTTAAGAATATAGCCATATGGCCTGCACTTTTATAAGTAATAGTGGACAAGTTACGCTAAAATTAATTTTTTTTAAATATTGAGACATTAATTTTGCTACCGTCTGAAAAGAAGATTTCTGAAACTACGGGAATTCCGTAGCAGTTGGAGGGTATGTAGTCCTATACTCACCACGACTGTTTCTTAATTCCCTTCTTTTCTTAGATATTATCTTGTTCCTAGCGTGTTCTCTCCTCCCTAGTAGTCAAGTCACTTCTTGTAACATGTTAGTGATTTTTTCTTCTTTCAACTCACGTGTTTCCCTCTTTTGTTCTGTGTTTCGACACAGGGTGTAAGAATCGTCGACAATAGATGGCGAGAATTTCATCACCTGAATAGAAGCTGTGGTGCTGTTTTTTTTTGTTTATTGTATTTTTCAGGTTTTCTCTCTCTCTCTCTCAGCAGCATTGTCTCTAAGGTGACGAATGTGTTTCCTTTGGGGGGACTTGTAAGAATCGTCGACAATAGATGGCGCAGCGAGATACGAAAAAACTTAAGAAAAAAAAAGAAGCTGGGGGCTGTTCTCTAGCTTGGTGTGAGAAGACTGGAATGTTCTATGATGGAGCGCGAAGTTTCATTGATTATGTGATTAATTACTATTATTTTCTATATACTTCATGTTTGTGCCGTGGCATAAGAATGCATCTAAATAAAATCGTTTATGCCAAGAAAGGTTTATGGTGAAATCATTTCACATTGAAAAATCTGAAAAAGAACTTGCGAAATATTACTCAGGGGGAGGTAGAACTATCATTCATATCATTTTCTATCGCTCTTTCAGTGGCATTATTTAATCTATTTATATCAAGTATATTTCTTTTTCACTTGAAACTGTTTAAATGCATCGCATCAAATTGTAAATTTTGGAGTTTTAACCCTATTTCTATAAATCAAAAATAGTAGAAATGTGAAAGTGTAATTCCATTGGCATAATAACAAATATGTAATTTCATTGACGAACTTCATAGACAAAAATAAAACATTGTAATTATCCTTGATTTAAATACAAAATTGTAATGTTTCTGTCTTGAAATAAAAATGTAAAGGAATAATGATTCAATGAATACAGGAAATTGCAATTTTTAATAATATTAGATATGGATTAAATGGAAGGATTTTTAAATGTGTCACTAAACTCCAACCTAGTCTTATACTAAAAAAACTTTAACGTAATATCCAATATATTTGAGCAGAAATACATTAGAATATAAGTATTTCGTTATCTTGGAACCAGACCGCATGGCTGACGCTTGTCAGCGAACAGCCGTGGGCCTGATTCCTAGCTAACCGAATGATAAATGAACTAATTAAATGTGATTTATTGCATTTGTAAAACATAATTACAGGAGGCGTTTATATCTACACACACATATATACATACATGCTACTGCGAATGACTAAAATCAAGAGAATGTCGACCTTCACCAGTGAATGTCAACAATCACATGGTCGCTTCGGTGAATGTCCAAAATATATGTTATATTCGATTTGATACTAATTTATTCGTTGATTTATTTGATATTTTAATATCTGTTGAGGATAGGAAAAACAACAGAGTTCGAAGTACCGGTTAAATGCATATATGCAATAGCAATTCATGTAGGGCATACCGGGAAGTTGCACTTAACTAGGCCTAGTATATAGTTCGGACATTTATTAAGCGGCTATGCGATTGTCAACAACCACCAGTTTTGGTTATCCACAGTAACACACACACCCACACCCACATATATATACGGAAAACAGTATTGCACGC
>NW_027261702.1:0-3005 GCF_043381705.1 Parasteatoda tepidariorum | reverse complement strand
CGAATCATTATTGAGCCTGCATCACATATATATACGTCCTGTCACGTAATAACATTCATAAGCAAATAATATTTTTTATTTGATAAAACACCCTAATATTTTAGTCTTAAATGTTACACCAAGTACTTGAACCTGAGACCAAATAAGAGCCGAACAGTGATCGGAAGTCATGTTTATTCCATCATAAATATTGATCAGCATTTATCTTACACCAAATGATCTTGTTCTCTTGTGTTCTGTTTATACTTGGCCTCATGTCTACAAAGATAAACGATCTTAAATACCTGTTAAATGGAAGATATAAGAAAAATTCGAACTTTTCAGCAATTTCCGCTAAAATAAAATTTGAAGTGGCGCTCCAGAAATGCAGGATTAATGTATCATTTTCTTAAAGAAAAATTATTTTGGTAGCTTTTTAAATAATTATTTGCTAAGAAAAAAAAAGGAAACAAGAAGTGGAAATTTGCGTTCGAAATATATAATTTAGGTACAAATGTGCAAAATACGTGTTAATGATAATTTTTAATGGGTTTAATTTTAACATGATCATTTTTAATTAATTTTAAGAGCAAAAATTTAATTAGTAACTGAAATTGAAACTCTATTTACACATTTGATTCAACAAAAATAACATATATAGTTCTCTAACTCTGTCAGCTATTTTATTTGGCACCATAGACTTTTGAATGCAGGCTCACTTCGATTTGAATCACTAAGAACAGAAAGAGTATCAATTTAAATGGTATATGTGGTATTACAACTACTGGATTTGTAATCACATATTTAATTGCTTATCTCTGGTAAAAAATAATTAGTGTGTTTTCTTTATGAACTAATCTAAAATATTTCGTCTTACTTATCCATAAATATCTTTTTACAGAATCACAATGTGGTACTGATTGTATTTTTTTTTGTAGTTAACCACTGTAGATGTCCACCGTTAAAATAAACTGCAAGAACAAATGTTATCAGCACTGTAACTATTTAAGTAAACATGTTAATGCAATAACAATGTTGAACCACAATAGCTAACCTGCACCTGAAAAGAAATATAAATACTTGAAACAATATTTCACGAACTATGTTTAAAAAGTTTTGGAAAAAAAAAATTTTTTTTAAGCATTTAGTTTCAGACAGAATTTTGAATTTACTGTTGTTGTTGTTATAGTTCATTCACGTCGCACTGCAGCTGTAAAATGGGCTATTGGCGACGGTCTGGGAAACATCCCTGAAGATGATCCGAAGACATACCATCACAATTTTGATCGTCTGCAGAGGGAATGGCACTTCCTCTTCGGTAGCCCGACGAACTGCACGCGAAGTCGAGCTTGGGGACTGTTCTATCCTTCACGATAGAACAGTCCCCACGCAGACTGATCCAAGTGGTCACCCGACCGCACACTGACCGCAGCCAATGATGCTTGACTTCGGTGATCTGCTGGGAACTGTGTCTTAACGATCAGTCCACTGCGGGACATTGAATTACTAAGGCTTTTTCCTTTCCTTCCATATCGATTTATACAATAGCATTATTTTCAATCTATTTCATTTAGTATTTAATGCGAGTGAGAAGTTGCAAAATAACACAATTTAAATTTAAAAATTAACACAATTAGACCGTAAGATATACACACCTAATTATTTCTATATTATTTTTAAAAAAGAGCATTATTTTTGTTCTTAGAGCCATCAATTACATATTTTGTTATGCACTAATATTAATACCATAGAGTGCCCCTTCCCCTGCTTGCTGTTTTCTCCGACCCCTGAAACCACTATCGCAGTTTATTTCAGTTTGCTTCGCAATACCAGCTCACTTGGTTCACTCATTGGTTATTTATGCATTTTAGTTTAGCCTTATACAAATGGTGATACCCTTTTTAAATTTAAGTTCAATAAATAGGCAACGACTTCTGTACTTCATACGTTAGCTATGATTTATGTACATTTCATTCAATTTATATACATTACGATTCGATTTTTACGCATTTCAGTAACTGGAAATGATATTTGAAAGGAATAATTAATTGAATTTTTTATTCATACACAACCATAAATCTCAGTGTTTCGAGATACAACAATTTTAATCCTTTATTCTTGTATGAAAGCTTTACTTTTATAGAAACAAAATAAAATGTTAAAAAAAGGGAATAACTGGACGAGTTTCATTTGTAGAACGCATTTTTTTCCCGCATTGATGAGGAACAGCATCATTAAAACGAATCATTATTGAGCCTGCATCACTTAATTCTATAATTAAAACAAAAATACAAGATAGTTTGTTAACATAAATGTTTCATCGTTCACCTTTCATTTCTTCACCTTCTTTCTTAGCGATCAGTTTGTTTCATTTTTCAGTTGACTGTACGGAAAAAGATTTAATTTTCATTCAGAAATTTCTCAATCTTGATATTGCATTTTTCATTTCTTTGTTGCCATCGTGAAAAGATATTTTATAGGTTTAGTGTATTGTTTTATATAATATATGTATAAATAGTGTTTCAATACGTTTCAGTTTAAATTAATAAAAAATATTGCAAATGAATTTTGAGAACTTAAAAATTAATAAGTGGTTTACATCCTGTGATTATTTCGGAATTTGAATAAAAAAAGAGAAAGAAAACCAAATTGTGGCACTCACGTTATTAATTAATTCGTAATAAATGTAACGATCTAATTTTAAATATATAATATGTAATAATTTTAAAATTATGACTCAGCTTAAGTTTTTTATAGGTTGTTTTGATAATTGAGAATTTAATTGTTTTCCCAGATTTTTTCTGCTAATGCCCAAGAAATTCGTTTCCATTGTTAGATAAAGAATCCAAAACCTATCCCACAAATCTCCGAAACCATATTTATATCTCGGATGATATTTCGTTCCAATATGTCCTTCGTTTCGAAAACGTGACAACATACAATACGAGAACTTATATGGCAATGCCTCAGTTTTGTTCTGCTCCGATTTGAATTTTCACTCAAAGATCTACGAGAAAGGAGGAGAA
>NW_027261701.1:0-5878 GCF_043381705.1 Parasteatoda tepidariorum | reverse complement strand
ATGTAGGAAAAAAACAACTTTTTTTTCGGTAGCGCCGCGGCTCTTCCGCCGAAAAATACGGTATAGAATTTCTATAATTTTTTTTATTTGATTAATTATAATCTTAAATTGCAATCAAAGATATCTTGAGACATTAATACAGATTTTTTGTAATTTAATTATCTTTCTTTAACAATTATTCTCATATTTTAATTATTTGCAGATTGCTGCTTAACATGTTATTCTTTGTTGAAGTAAACAAAAAAATGTATATTTTAACTTTTGTGTTCTAGAAAAAGGAGAATTTTTGGCTCTTGATCTTGGGGGTACAAATTTCCGAGTGCTTTTATTGAAATTAGATGATCCTAATGCAGATTTAGACAGCATTGTAAAATATTATACAGTTCCAGAAGAATTGCGCTTAGGGGAAGGTGTAAAGGTAAGATATACGCTTATGCTTCTCTAGTCCTTTTAGGATTATATTGTTCAGTAAATAGCAAATAATTTGTGAGACATTAGTGGTTCGCTTCGTTTCTTGTTGGAAGCCCAGACTCATTCATTTCGAGGATGTTAATTATGAACCATTTTTATTATATTCTTAATTATCATATTCCGCTATATACATACAGATACATTTTAATAAAGGAACTTAAAGTTTTGATTTTTTCATCCATATCTGCTGAGAGAGTGCTCTTTTTCTTATGATACCTCTATTTGTCTATATTCATCTCTCTGTATCCATATCTGACAAGAGTGTCCTCTTTGAAAATTGTTGTTCCACTGCATTCGGGGGACGCTATTTCCTCTCCCTCATCTATCTGACCCCCAGGCCAGAGGTCATCCACTTATGTGGGAGTTAGAGGCCTGGCATAATTCATTTCTACAAAACAAAGTTTATGATTTTTTTAAATTTTTACTGACAAAAATTTTTGTTATTCAACATTACTAAAAGTTTTTTTTAAAATAACGGCAGGCACTGAACTTTCGTTTTTCGCCTTAGAAGATGCCGGAAGTGTTGCTCATTTATCGTTACCCAGTGGGCCAGGGTTTAAGCTGAGTCTAAAAATTCTGGCATCCTCACGCTATACACTACCATGAAAAAAAGAGTTGGGGATTAAAACAGCCAATTAAATCATCGGAATCCTTTCGTGCACGAAGTTCGAGTAACCTTGTAAAAATAAAGACGTCAACATGTGATTTTGAAAGGGTGAAGTACAAAACGAAAGTGAAACAGCGATTCTCTCGGTAATGTGCTTTATCAAAAAGGGGTGATTAGCGATGGGGCAACGTTAAGTTGATTCGCAAAAGCTAAAAAAGTACAACCGGTTGCATCAAAAGAGTTGAAAATTTTTGTTGTTTCATCATCGGCCTTTTAACTGGCGGTATATCTAATGATAGCTACTTCAGTTTTGTAGTTAACTCAATCGTTTCATAGTCTGCCGGTAGTTCACGATTAAAAACAATTTGTAAACTTATATATATCTCATTTAGAAATGTCTGCTAAAAGTATTATTTTTAACAATGTTGGGTGTGACTTGAAGCTGAATATAGATGCGTCAAAAATGCAGCTGGTAAGAATCAGTTTATCCTCATGTAAATAAAAAGCTAAATATAGTACTATTAATTGTTCTGGATTCTAAAAAGTGTAGGTAGTAGGAGTCAATTCATTCAATATGCAAATTTGCCAATATATTTTATTATCATTCTTTTTCTGTTTATAAAAGTATTGTTGATAATTTCTTTGGAGAGATAATATTAGCATAAATTTCAAAATAAAATACAAGTTTTTATTCTATGGAGGATAGGATATGAATAATTCAAAACAACGTAAATGAAGCACAAATAAAGGTACAGAAATGGACATGTGCTATAGTTTCGGTTCTATGAACTAGAACCTTCCTTTGTGTCTGAACACAAAATGACAGAACAGAAGTAACGAACAAGTTAGATTGTTTACACTACTTAATTATTCTTATTTATAACTACAATCTTTTACTTCATCAAAATTACCAAAGATTACCTTCATCAAGATACCAAACAAAACTAATGAGACATTGAGTTTTAGAGCAACAATTTCTCAGATTTTTAACAAGCATATTTAATTTTCCCCAGAATATTCTATTTCACTAACAATACAACAGTGGAAAATTTTATTTACATTGCTTGCAAGCAATCGGGTATGTTCCTTACATAAAGAAAAGAAAATTATTTCTATGACATTTTGTTTTATTTTTATTAACTTAAAGTAAATATAGAGAACAATATTTTAAAATGGAAAATAAATAGTACCAACTTTAAGTTTACAGGTAAAGTATGTTCATTTTTCTTTCTTTTATAGCTTAAATCTGTTACTGATGATTATTTGCTAGCAGATGATATTATTAAAAAAATTAATGATGTCTTTGAAAGTGAAATGCAGTTAGGATTGATGAAAAATCCTCCTGTAGAATCATCTTTACAAATGGCAAACACATTTATTCCCAAGCATTTATCTGGCGATGGTAAGTAGCATTTTGTCACATTTAAATTTTTTGGCTTAGTTTTAAAATTATGGAAAACATTTAAGTTTTGCAAAAAATTTTATTTCAATAATTTTTATTTTTTTAAAAAAAGAAGAAAGGAAATAATAAAGCAGTTGACTTTTTTTGCTAATTATAACTTCTACACTAATCAGTTTATTAGATTTCAGATTTATAGGCAGTTTGTCAGATTGGTTAAATTCTTGTTTATATTATGCAATGCACAATTTTAAAAATTGGTGCCTTCATTTAAATAAGGCTATTAACATAAATATTTTACAACAAATTAAAAAAAAAAAGAACATAAATATATTGGTAATTTTATAAGAACCAGGTAATGGAGGCACTAAGCTCTGAATTTAAAATGTAAACATTTTTACCTTCTCAGGGCAGTATTCATTCTTTTACTTGATCTCAGTGTTAGATGATTTAGACAGTTATACACGAGAAACTAGGAAAAAAATCATGGAGGACTATATATTTAAAGTGTATAAATTTTCTCCTTTAAGCAAGATTGCATCTATTCAAATTAATCTAATTTTACCTAAGTAGATTAAAAAAAAATTAAAAAAAACATCATTGAAGATTGCAAAATTGCAGTTTAAAGATTTCAAATTTCCTGTTAACCTCTTGACAAGAAATCATTTTCGCATGCTTATAAAAATCTGCATAAATGTATCATAACAGGTTTTCCTTCAATTCCAACTTTCAGAAACTCATTATTTTTAAATATTGTTCATTGATTAAATTGATAGAAAAAAATAGTTACCTACCAAATTTTTTGATACTGCAGAAATTAGCTTCATTATCTCCGAAATGGCCAAAACACTGGTATATTAAATCCATATATTTTAAATTATATAATATGCACTGTCCCAAAACTATTGAAAAAAGGTATTCAGCTTTGTATAATTGTCATTCACACTGCTATATTTGTTTTCATGGATGATATTCTCGACTTCTAAGTGTAGCTAGCTTTCATAAAATAAACTCTTTTTTTTTTATATTTGCTTCTATGTGTAGCCAGTTTTCATTATATCATTTTTTTTTAAATTTATATTCCTTGCTATTATGTGTAGCCAGTTTTCATTGTATCAAATTTTTTTTTTTATTTGTAAAACATAATTCTTGATGTGTTACTAGTTTCTACGATTTTTATTCACTTATTATATTATAATGCTACTTTCATGTTACACAATTGCCTGCATTATTTTTCAGGTAGTTTTAATAAGGAACTTGTAACTAATATTTTCTATGTATTGGAGCATTGTACATACTTATTGTCAAATTTCAAGAGTTTGGTTTGTATATTTTCATGTAGTCCTGCATGATAGTTTTCAAGATATCTCCTGAATGTTGATCCACTAGTTTTATAAAACATAGATACATAAAAACAAGTGGTTTTAAGTATGCCATGTGTAGATTTTTCGATAATTTCTATTTTTTTAATTTTGTGTTTAGTACTACTATGTTTTCTAGTTCTTTCTATTGTCTGTTAAATTTGTGCCAAATGCTATCTTTAAGCCCATTTAGCTAATTTTACTCCTCTTAACCTTTTATTTTAATCAAAACCCAATATTAGTATCATTAACTTTGTATTATGCAATTAATTATTAAAATATATGGCATATTTGAATTTTATAACTTAGTAAACTCTCTAAATGTGGATAAAGAAATCACAACTGATCTCAAGGTATCAGTAATTTCCAGTCAAAATTCTATTAAATGCCAATGTAAAAAATAGCCAAATCTGTATGACAATACTTGCATTTTCTGACTACTTGTTTTTTCATATAAAACTTTATTTTTTTCTAGTTTTTTATACATAAAATTCAACAAACTACATAGAATTGTTTGTCTTTTTAAATTTCTAAAGAAGTTAAATCTTTTGCATTAAAAGTGTACTAAGATAATAATAAAGTGGCTATTTTTCTCTCTGACAATATCATTTATGAAAAATTAACCAATTGTAACCACACTTACTTAGTGACTCAGACAGTGGTTTATAAAAACCATGGATGTTACACATTACACCACAACCTAAATGCACCCTATTCATTTTTCCTCTTTTTCTTTCTTTCCTCTTTTTCTTTTTCTTTTTTTAAATTTTTTTTAGCATTAGACATAGTTTACAACAGTTTGTGATCCACTTATTTTTAGTGTGTAATGTCTTTCAATTTTAGTGCTGTATAACAAATAATGGATTTGTGCCTTTAAACTTTACTCTCTCAATGCAGAGATCTTTAGGATAAAAAAATTATTCATCTTTTTTTCTTTCTTCTCTCATCTGTAAACAAAAAGCAACAATGCAGTATAAGATCCTTATAATACAAACCTTGAAATGTGGAGCTTTGTGTTGTATAGAATTTTTTGTTATATGAATGATTAAACATACCTAGTAAACATGGCAATATATATCTGGTACAGATCAATATTAATGCTTTAAAATAGTTTTTTGAATAAAAATACTTTAAAACACGAAAATTAGCACTTAAGTATTTATTATTTATTGAAAAAAATTAAGTTATCGTGATCAAATGAAATAATATCCAATAAATTTATAAATTTTGATTTGCTTTGAGATAGTAAAATTAATGTAATTTATATAATTGTGTTTGGTAGGTCTTCTATTGTAGTTATAGCTATAAAGGCCTAAATAAGCATATTAAAGTGTTTTTATCCTTTTAAACAAGATAAATAATTTCAAGTATTGAAAATTGTGCCTCCTCTGTGCTCTAATGAATATATTATCTGGCGATGTAAAATCAAGGTCATGTCCAAAACCTTGTTTTGATTTTCTTCAATTTTGTAAGTATGCCATAGATGCTAGACATTTTTGGCATAAATAACAAGATTAAGTAATGTTTTTCAATATCAGTTATTTTCAATCATCATCACAAATTGTTTAAATTTTACAAAGCCTAGGATGACACTAATAGGTATAATTATTTGTTCAGTAAATTGATTAATTCAAACTTTTCCATATTAGTTTTAATGATTAAAGTTTTAAAGATTTTCTGCCAAATCTTAATTTTTTTAAAGATCTTTCTTACTAAAATTGTTGGAATGATTATGACTTACTGTTTGTTTGCTCTTGAAATTTGGATGAGCAATATTTAAGTCTTTACATTCTTTAACTCCTCTGAGTTTTTAATATTAGATACATTAGTTTTTAGTTAGATATTTTTGTTATTTTTGAATATAAAAAAAACCATATGCTTAGTTAAAATATGCTTAATTAATTCAAAATTTATGAAAACTATGAATTATCTTTTAATGGATATCTAAAGCATTTTACATCAATTCTAAATTGGTGGGTTTAAATTCCTAAATGCTTACCCCCAGATGAATAATACCGTATTTTTCGGCGAAAGCGCCGC
>NW_027261700.1:0-5890 GCF_043381705.1 Parasteatoda tepidariorum | reverse complement strand
CAAAAGTTGGGGACATTTAGATCAGCTGAACATTCTGGAGTATCCTCGACGTGATGCTGTTGCGATGTTCAGACTTTGTACTCAGCATGACTGTCTGGGTGGACATCTATTTTCTATTGGTGTCCTCCCGGACCCCTTTTGTTATTTCTGTGGGGATCACGTCATCATGGATGGTCATCACATTTCACACTGCAGAGCGCTTCGTGGGAGTTCCTTGGTCGAGCGTTGTTGGGAGGCACGAGGCCGAATGAAACAATGACATTTTTTTGTTTTATTTTTTTTTCTTGTCTTTTTTCCCCTTTATGTCAAGTTCTCTGCCATTGGAAATAAAAATAACACATTATTAAAAAAAAATTTTAAAAGAAGTGCCAAGACAAAATAAAAATATGAAACATAATGGCGCTAGCCTATTCTTTTCGTTGAAGGCATATTAACAATAAGATATCAGTAAATGATGTTATTAAAGTATCTAATCCTTTTTGAAGTTAATGAACAGTTGGATGAATTTCTTAGATTTATTTCTATAGATATTGGTAAAGATTTCACGCTTAATGGTATTCGCAAAAGAACACAATTATTAAAGTTGTACAAATTAAAGAAACTAACTAATGATGAAAAGACTTTTATGAATAAACTTAGTGTGTAAATACTTAGTATGTAAATAGCATAAATAGTAAAATAGATGTTGTGCAAAAAAGATGTGAAGCTGAAATTTTATACGGAATTATGATTCTACCGTTTTTGCTAAATGAGTCTATAAATCTCTTTGTTGAATTAATAAATTTTAAATATTGTTTAGATTTAGAAACAATGTAACTATACTTTTTTTTATTTATTTTTTAATTTTTGCTTGTAGCAAAACAGTGCAAAAAATAAGAGTAATCCTTTTTAAATCAGCTGCTGCTACCAATTTTTTTTTTATAATCAACTCCTGCAAGAAGTGCTCCCAAGCGAATTTCCGTTTGCTGAGAGGGTTCTCGTTGCGGTGGCCATTGCTACTAAATGAAGATCGGCAGAGGTTCTTTTAAGATCATCCTTTTATTTTATTAAGTGCATTAAAACACTTATATACAGTTAAAAATACCAACAGCACGTAAATACGCAAAAATGTTAGGATGATGAATATCATCTAACAAATCCTGCATACATAAAATAGAACTCCCAAAAAACGTTAAGCGAAGTTGGTTAAAACATGGACATATTATGAAACTTTAAAGAGGCTAGAAAGCCAAATTTAAAATTTAACATTAAAGGTACAAGAAATTATATGCCAATTTTGGTCAAAGCAACACGCGCTAGCTAACTGTGAGGAATTCAAATTATCCCTAACTCGGCAAAAAGAGGTTTGAAATCTACCCATACATGAAAGCGTAAACCATTTTGAAAATAATCATCAAAATTCCCAACAATCAATTATATGTCACTATTGCAATAAAAGAGGGCATATTATGACCCATTGTCGATTATATTTGGCGATTATTCGCCCAGCTTATTGTTATAGATTTCATAGTCCACAGTATGTGACATCTCGTTTTTCTTATTACAATTATCCTCTCAGGTTTAATAGATTTCAAAATTTTAATACACAGAGATATGATATAAGACAATATAATAGTCAAATGAGACAAAATTCTGAGCAAACTGTACCTAAATCAAGCTATAAGATTCATTTAAACTTATGAGGGTGACATAATGTCCTCACATCTACGAACAAGTTCACCTAAACCAAGACTTAATAACTACCTTAATTCTAAAATGAATTCTGATAAATTTGATACCGTTAAAGATTATTTAAAAAGTTGTAATTCAAAACCTAAAGAATTAATTTATATCAATAATGTTTTTACTAGAAATAATTTACCCATAATAGATATTAGATTTGGCAACCAATTTTTTAAATATTTATTAGATTCAGGGTCAAGAAAGATGTGGCTGCTAAATATGGCATTCCTCCAAACATTTTTTCCACCATTTTAAAGGACAAACAAAAGATTTTGAGCAGCTTTGGATCGGGAGCAGACTCTTCCAGTAAACGCGCAAAAACGTGTGCATTTCCTGACGTAGAAGCAGCATTTCTGAAGTGGTTCGAAACCCACCGAAGCAAGAACATTCCCCTCAGGGAAGTGTTGTTAAAAGAAAAAGCAATGGACTTCGCTCGCCTGCTGAACGTCACAGGATTCAACGTCAGTACGGGATTGCTGGACAAATTCAAAGACAGGAACAACATCGTGTTCCGTACCTTACACGGACAAGCAAAGGATGTTCCAGATGAAACATGCGAGAATTGGAGGAAGAGTTTGCCACATCTTCTGCAGTCATATGCACCGAAAGATGTGTTCAACTTGGAAGAAACCGGACTCTTTTTTGAATGCATGCCTTGCAAGGCAATAATGTTTCGTAGTGAGAAGTGCTCTGGTGGCAAGCTCAGCAAGGAATGGTTGACAATTCTGGTGGGCACGAACGCCAATGGGACTGAAAAACTTCCGTTGATGGTCATTGGAAAGGCAAAGAAACCTCGGTGCTCAAAAAATGTCAAATCCCTGTCCGTGGAGTATCATGCCAATCCAAAAACTTGGATAACTTTGAACTTGTACAAGACATACATCCGGAAACTAGATTCAAAGTTTTTCAACCAAAACAGAAATTTGTTACTCATCCTACACAACTGCACTGCTCACGGTGATATCGCAAACTTGTCCGCGATCAAGTTGGTCTTCCGACCGGCAAATACAACTTCAAAACTGTAGCCTGCAGACCAAGGCATCATTAAATGCCTGAAACATGCCTATCGAAAACGCTTGGTGCGCCAATCGATCGAGGATGTGGAGAATGGAGTCGAACACAAAATCAATGTGTTACATGTCATACGCCTGATTTCGCGCTCCTGGGAGAGTGATGTTTCTCAAGCTGTGATTGAGAACTGTTTTAAGAGCTGTGGTTTCTTCAGTGCAAGTGTAGATGACAATGAAGCGGAAGCCGACGATTGGGATCTCTTTGAAGGCATGGGTGATATGGACTGGGAACAGTTAAAAGATTTCATGTGCATCGGTGACAACATCGCACCATACAGGAGACGATGACAACATACCTGGAGACCACCGGAGGTGCAGATAACACTCTATTTAACTGTGTTCAAAAATTAGGTGATTTTGTGTATGCCAACAACCTTAAAAAATTTAAACAATCAAAACTAACTGCTTTTTTCAAATGAGATTTATGTAGTGAGGCCAGATTTTATGAGTTTTAATTACACATTGAACCCTATTATTCTCTTGTTGTTTCCATATGCTATTAAAATATTAAAATACATACAAATGAACATATTTTATCGCACAGGCCACTTGAGTGCCATAAGAAAATGAGCAGAGGGGGGGGGGTAACTCAAATAACTCGAACTTCGGATCAGTTGAATATTTTGGGGGGTCCCATGGGACTTCGAGTTATAGAAGTTCGACTATACGGTTTTGAATTTAAAGAGTGCCTTTTTTCAATTAAAATTAAAAGAACAAGATAAATCTAAACTTGCATTTTGTTGTGATATAGGTAATTTTCAACCCACTCGTCTACCTTTTGGCTCTCGTAACAGTACTTCATATTTTCATAATTTAATTTCTAAATGTTTAGATGATATTAAAGGACATAACTTGCAATATTTTTTGGATGATATAGTTTTAGCTTCAGATTCTATTGAGGAAATGTTACAATTATTGGTAAAAGTTTTTGACAGGTTAAAGAAATTTAACTCTTGATCCAGCTAAAATCCAGGTATGTAAATCTGAAATTAAATACTTAGGTTTTGATATACATTCTAATGGTTTTTCACCTGCATCTGAAAATGTAAATAAAATTGTAAAATTCCCTATTCCGAAAGATGCAAAGCAAGTTCAATTTTTTTTAGGCATGGTTGATTATTTCAAACTTTTAATTCATAACATTGCTGAAATTGTCAAACCGATTGCTAATTTAACAAAAAAGAATGTTATATTTAATTGGAGTAATGAATGACAGGATGCTTTAAATAATTGTATTTTAGAACAGTTACAACTTAAACCCACTTTAAAAAATATAAATGACGAGGAATTTTTATTTGGTAACTGATGCATCCAGCAATTCTCTTTGTGGAATTTTGATGCAAAATATCAACAACCAATATGAACCCATTGACATCTTCATCAGGAGCCAATGTTAATTGGCTCCTGACGAAGACATTGTAATTTTCATACTGATGTCGCTGCCTAAAAAATACGAAGGGACAAAAACTGCTCTGAAAAACCTACCTACTACAGGAGTTTGCGGACTTGGGTCATATATGTGCCAGACTGATCGATGCATAAGCCTTGCTGGTGGAATACAGAAAGGAAATCCCTACACGTCAAGCCAAATGCCTAGGCGACACGGCAGCATTTACGACGTCTTTAAGGAGAAACCACCTGGTATGCAACATCTGCAAAAGAAAAGGTCACACAGCGAGAAACTGCAGGAACAACAAAGGAGTATGCCACAACTGTGGACTCCGGGGACACTACAAAAGAGACTGTAGAAATCTGAGACATAGGGAAGGCATGGAAAATGCTTCGTCAGCCGCCACCTTCACAGCAGGAGAAAAGATTAGCTGCGCAGAATGGATCATTGATTCAGGAGCATCTCAGCACATGAGTTCAAAAAGGGAATAGTTCAGAGACTTGAAACCCCACACCGGAATCGTCCAATGCGCCTCGAATTACAAATACTAGGTATAGGAGACATAGAAAGAGAAAATTCCAAGGGTCAAAAATTCACCCTCAAAGACGTGCTTTATGAGCCGGAAATAAACGGACAATTAATATCCGTGAAAATATAGAAAAAGCCGGATTCACTGTAATATTTAAAGAAGAAAAAGTATTCGCAAAATTAAATAATCTGAACATGCACCTTGCAACTAGAAATGAAAAGGGCCAATACCAATGCGATTTTACACCAATTGACGCCACTGCCATGATCACAACCACAAGTACAGATCGAATGTTATGGTACCGCAGGATGTTTCATCCATACAGGCACGTGATGAAACTTATGTCTCTGCTTATCACTGATAAATTCAGTAACGTTTGCCCACTTGCCAAGCCAAGTGCAACGCCCATGGAAGCCGGACCCAGGCTTAAAGAAACTGCCCCCTGGAAAACAATACATTCTGATATTTGCGAACACATCTCGCCAGAAACTCCATCAGGAGCAAGATACTTTCTAACATTCACAGACGAATACAGTCGCTTCATTGAAGTGCGACTACTACGCAACAAAATAGAAACCGAAAAAGAACTAATTCATTTTCTCAAATCACATCCAACAGTAAAGAAAGTTCGCTGTGATAATGGAAGAGAATACCTATCAGAAGAAGTGAAAAAGTATACCAGACAAAAAGGTATAAAGTTGGACCCGTCTCCTCTATACACACCGGAGCTCAACGGATTGTCCGACAGGGTTAACAGGACTCTAATAGAAAAAGCCCGAGCATTAATTATGGACGCAAGACTTCCAAAAACATACTGGGGATATGCTATTCAAACCGCCGTCTATCTTGGAAACAGAACCCCAACCAGATATATCGAGAATTTCACTCAGTTTGAATTAATATACGGAAGAAAAGCTGACCTGAAGTTCTGACGAGTATTCGGAAGCGAAGTTCACGTCTTGATACCGAAATCCCAAAGAAGAAAATTAGACAGTCGCTCGAAGAAAATGACACTTGTCGGCCACTCTAATATGGGTTATAGTCTTCTCGACAGACAAACAAATCGGATTATAATCAGCCGCAACGTTACCTTCAATGAAAGGTAAAGAGCCCCTCCAATGTCTCTCGATTTCCAGGAAGAGATTCACCCAAGCGAAGAAGAAAAGGAGGAAGAAGAAC
>NW_027261699.1:0-5906 GCF_043381705.1 Parasteatoda tepidariorum | reverse complement strand
TATATATAAAATTAGTTGATTTAAATCAACAAACCATGCATGAAATATTAAGAAAATCTGAAAGTTTTAAAAAGAATTTTATACAATATTTCAGATTCCAATAAATCTCCTATTGTGAGAAATGAATCTAAATTAAATAAAGATTTGAAGTCTCAGTCTTCCTCTGAAAGAGAAGGTTCATCTGAAAGGTACCATAGCAATCATGATAGGAATGCTAATGAGGTAATTAAAATTTAAAAAATTCTTTTATCTGAATGTTTCTAAAATTTTAATTGAATTTGATAAGTCTTGTTTTGGAAATGTAAGTAGTTTTACAGAAAAGGTGCTTATTTTCGTCTTTTGAAAAGTGCTTAATTTCCCCTTTTGCAAAATGTTTTTTTTTTTTTTTTCTTCTTCTTTACCATGTCGATTTTTGCCACGAATTACGCAAAAAGTGTGATTTTCATGTTGTTCCTTTTAAAAAATTTTCAATTCATTCAACCACAATCCATTTTTGTATGTAAAAGCGCTAATCATTTTTATATGTTTGATGAAATACTTGCGAATCCGCATGTGCATACACCGAGCTGCATTTGGCTGGAAGGTTTCGTGCACTCCTATGCTATTTATGAGTGCTTAAAGGGTACTTATTATTTATTGAAAAATTTGCTACGCACCCTCTAATATGGAAGTAATAGATTCTCATACCTTCTAACTTTTTCGCTTTTGACAGAAGACTTCCAAATTTTAGACCTGTTTTACGATCTTCCAATTGGAAACAAAACTCCTCTTTATCAAAAATTGTTTACATTTTTTCTTTTTATACCATTTTGTTTATTCCATATCTCGATGCATAATTTGAGTTTTCTAACTCCTAAAATTCTATCAAAATTAGGGTGTCGACTTATGCACCTGTAATAAATTCATACATTCGTTGATCGTGAAATATTAATGCATTGTAAACAATGGGGTAGATAGGAATAACTCTACCCCATCAGAAGGACTTCATTAAATTATTATTTTTAAAGTTTGTTGAGACTAATTAAGCACTATTACAGAAAGTACTTTATAAAAAAATAACCTAATTTTCCAATTTGGCAGAAATAATTCTCGGTAAAATTTAAATTCACTGAAGGTAGTTTCTGTATAGCAAATATTTTTTTCTGTTCAATATCCTGTGGTAAATTATTAAAAAAGAAGAAGAAAAAACATTGTTAAAGAAATTTTTAAACTGCTTCAAATGTGGAGATTTATGTCGTGTATAAAATCTTCCTATTTTGGTGAAATCTTCCTTTTTTAACTTCAATTTTCCTAATTCATACTTTCTGAAATTTTTAGTTATGGATTCTTCACTATGGACATTTGTGGCATGGTATTAGTTGATAATATTTGAGTCTCATTAACTACCTTTAATTCTTTTTATTAATTTCAGTTTTTAAAAGTGCTTTTAATGGTAGTAATTATGCCACATCCTATAAAAAGTTCGTTGTATTATCTTTCGAGATAGACTCATCTTCCCTCAAAAATAATATTTAACGCTAAACTAATCCTTATCAAATTAAAATTGGAAGTGTCTATTGCTTCTATTGTATTCTTCACAGAGAAGTATGTTTTATGTTAGCTGATATTATTTCCCAGGAAAATTAAATAAACTGAAACTTTAAGGGAACCAATTGAAAGTAAAACTGCAAAAATTTTATATTTTATTAATACTTTAATTTACAATAAAATAAGTTTAAAAATCTATATTGTTTAAATTTATAAACCTTTTAGATTTGATTTGATATATTTTCCTTTTGTCTGTTGTATAGTTTATTTTCACATCTTACTTAAAATCACCATATGTTGGTTTAAAAAAATGTCAGATTTAATAAGTATAGTGTTAATTGCTATCTTTTTAAATTTTTCCTGTGACTTACATTTTTAAAGAGTAACAGATATTATGAATTGGCAACTAAAAATTTTTTAAAAGATTTAAATTATAAATTTTAGACTTCTCAAATGCACATGCACACTAAATCTCAAAGAATAATATATTTAAATGCAGTGTATTTAACCTGTTTAAATTTTTATATTTGCTATTTATTTACCTTGCTTTATGTTCCTAAAAGGTTTGTATGTACTTATTTTCTTCATCTTATAAAAGTTTATTAAATTCTAAGCTGACATCAAGTTTTTCTATGATGAAATGATTAACTTAAGCTAATGACCTTATGAGTTAATGAAATAGCTGTCATTTTTTTTTATCATAAACTGAAGCAGATTGTTATGGAAGAACATTGTTTAAGACCTTTATTTTAATTTCTTTCAATATTTGTTCATTTAATGATCTGGTTCTGACAATTTCCCTCATATTTACATGCAAGTAAATGATTTTGAATGATGAAATAGATTTTTTTAGAGTTTATCAACTGTGATTATCATATCCAGAAACAAATATTCATTTTAAAAGTGTGCATATCACTAAAATATATGCATATATTTTTTTTCAGGATGCTGAAAAAAGACTTCCAGTCATTGATTGGTCCGAACATATAAGTTCTTCAGGGAAAAAATATTATTATAATTGTAAAACAGAAGTTTCTCAATGGGAAAAACCTAAAGAATTGATTGAATGGGAAAGGTATGTCATTATTTGGTTTTCTCATTTGTTTGGTTATTCGTACGTTTTGATTCGTAATATTTCTCTGAATGTATTGTCTTTTAAATTGTTAATAAGTTATTTTTAAAGAGTCTAAACAATTACAGATAGAAAGTCATAACTACCAAGTCTCCTATTTTTTAACAATGACTCCTGTATTTTGTGACTATGTCCTGTTTACCCATATATTCTCAAGTTTCTTCGTATCTGTTGAAGAAATTAAAAAAAAAAACAATTGGTGATTAAATATTTGCTGAAGACAAAAATATTTATCTTATTCCTCAACAGATGGTGCTATTGCCAATACTGCAGTTTGTTGAGTGTTTATGGTTTAAGTATTATAAATAATGGTTTGAAAAAGTCTTCTTTAGATTAAGATTTATATACATATTTTTTACTTCGCTAAATGTAAGTGCTTATATTTTTTCCAATTTTGATTTGCATGATGTATCGAAACTTTACTCGTAGCATAAAAAATGTCGCTAGTAAAATCATCGTTATATTATTTCTCCAATGTTGGCTAGTATGGAAAGTGTTTGTTTGTTGTATTTTAAATTTAATTTCTTTTTCAAAATTAGGTAAAATAAAATGAAACTATAATTTTCTGTGCTTCTTTAATCTACCTATTGAAATCTTGATAGTTAAAAGTTAATTGAAATTGTTTTCTTCTTTGACTTTTTTAAGTTTAATAACCATGTTTAACTTTTTTCTTAATATACTACTTTAAATTACTAAACTTGATATATAGTTACATTGTTATTCTATGTAAAATTCTCTCATCATATTTTTAATTTCAGACATCAAAATTTAAGCAGGCTTCAGTATGATACAACCTCACGTCCCAAAGATAGGAGTCATGAACGACTTGGTGGTGCTGGAGGTAGTAAAAGTAAGTTAAGACTATGTAATAACTAAAGGAAGAGTTTGTCTCTTCTGAAATATTTAGACTAGTGTCCTCAAATTTGAACAGTGGGTTTTAAGGGAAAGTTTAGCCTTCAATTTTGAGAATCATTTGAATATTTTTTTCAGGAGTTATTAATATTTCATTTAGAAATTAATTAATATTAGGATAAAAATTAACATTACAATTAGATTTGGCATTGCAAATTAAATTGCTGACGCTTTCTCTTTCAATTATTTAAAAGAAAAAACAAGCTATGTTTACTAACTTCTAGTTCAATTTGATCAAATTTATTGCATGATCTTTAATAATTTTTTATTTGTTGTGCGAAGTAGGCTTAATGATCAACATGGATTGTTTGCGAGGGCTCTGTCGTGAATTAGTATTTTAATTATCAGAAATCACATGTTTATTTTGTTGATCATTGCACTTGAAACTTATTTCCATAAAACTAAATTAAGTCATTGAAATAAACAAAATATTTGCTAAAGAGCAAGATTTATGGGAGAAATTGCTTAAGTTGGCCGTGATCAGTATTATAATTTTTAGTGCCGAACAATACACAATAAGTATAGTTAACTTTATTTTGATGACTGGAAATTCTCTAAAGATGTTTCTGTAATTTTATTATGTAAAGTATCTGGAAAGGGCAACAAATTATAATAAAAAGAAATTATAATTATTTTATTGCCTTTTACCAAGAATCGGTATTTCACTTGTATTATCTAAAAATTTTAAAAGAACAAACTTTTGACAATTTTGTACTAAAGAGCAAAATCTATGAGATAAATAGCTTGATTGTGATAAATTCTGTCATTCTTTTGATATCTTTTATAGATACAGGGTTGCCACTGCACAGGGAGAATAGGGAAAACCTGGAAAATATAGGGAATTTAAAAATCACCTAAAATAACAGGGAATATCGATTCCCCCCCCTACAAACTGGGAAAATACAGAGAATTTTTTTTCTTATTTTCGTCTTTTAAAAAATGGTGACCATTTTTTAAGAGCAATTAAAACTAATAAATATAGTTAGCCCAATATAGGTCACAAAAGAGCACAGTAATTGTTGTGTTTCCTCTTAATATATTGCATTTAATATGTACAGGGAATTTATTTTCAAGATTTAAATGGCAATCCTGAGAGATTATTTTAATAATAATTATAAATATCACATAATTTAATTTTAAAATATTACTTTAATTTAATTAAAATTAAGAAATAAGATTCCTCTATCTTTAATAGATAGCGTTAACTTTTCAGATGCTCATTCCCAAGAATCACTAGATAATTCGATTGATAATAGTGATTCTCACTCATCAAGAACAGAGTCTGCTACTCATAACAGACTGCAAAACTCTGCTAGCCATTCCTCTTCAACAAATTCGTGCCCTAATGCTCAGGTTTCCCATTTACCATCTCCATCTGAAGTAACACTTGCAAACCTGCCAAAAGTAATCTCAGAACTTTCGGGAACAAAAGGCTTTCCTGATCTGAAGGGATTACCACCTCAAGAAGGTAAATAATTTAGAATGTTTCTCTATTTCAGGTTGTACAAGAATTTTTTTTACAATAGTAATTAAGTTCAAAAACTATAACTTTTTTTCTGAAAATTAAATGTATAAATCTTTATTATTTTTTGAGAAATCTTTCGATTTGAATAGTCTTTCTGCAATGCCTTTATTATAGTGTTGATTTGTGTTTTTATTCTTTGTTGAGATATAGTAAAAGAGTTAACATCTTAATAAAAAATTATAACATGTAGACAAGCATCATCAAGCGCTCATAGTATTTGTTGCAGTTATAGAATTTTCAATTGGCATCACTTATTCTTTTTCATCGAAACCTCCTCTCAGTAGAAACATTTAAAATAGAGTTTGATATTTTTTGATTGATAAACCTTGGTGTTTAAGATGATGATGAAAAAGGTATTTCATAAATTTCGCTCTACCAACATCGTCAAATTTGAAGATAGCACTATGATTCGAGCATTGCATATCTTTCTTCCTCTTTGACTTAAATAGCATGCTTCTTACACTGAAACACTAGGGTGAAATGAAATGCCAAAGCTTAGCTTTATCCTCTTCAGACCTGATATATTTTAAATGGTTGGCAGGTTGTGGAACAGTAATTTTGCATTTTTCGTCTTTCGACCACCTAAGACAAGTGTTTTGAGGTTCACTACCGACACACGTTGAGAGCAAAGTGACACATTTATTGTCTTTCCATCTCACTATGCACATTTCATTGTCTTCTCTCACTCTTTCATCCCAATCTCCACGTCGAATATCTTTATCACGATTGATTTTTTTCCCTGCTGCTCCAAGTCTGTTATTCATAATTGTACCCGTCTGGTACACACCGTTTCTCAATAAATAGTCAGCA
>NW_027261698.1:0-5908 GCF_043381705.1 Parasteatoda tepidariorum | reverse complement strand
CAGTTAAACTTCCAAAATTAAACATAAATTAATTTTACGGTGAAACAACATTATGACTTGAATTTTGGAATCAATTTCAAATCGCAAACCATGAAAACGAAAGTTTAACTGAGGTACAAAAATTTACTTATTTAGAAAGCTTACTTGGTGGAATTGCATTAAATGCTATTAAAGGATTTGATTTGACTAAAGAAAATTATATGAAAAGTATAGAATTGTTAAAAGATAGATTTGGGCGCGAAGATTTAGTGATTAATAGTTATATGAATCGTCTATTAAATCTTGATCCTGTAAAAAATTCTAGTGATATTAGAGCATTACAGAATTTATATGATAATTTAGAAGTAAACATTAGATCTTTAGAAAGCTTAAATGTAGTCTCTGGAACATATGGACACTTATTATGCCCTATATTATTAAAATGAATACCAGAAGATTTAACTTTAGAATTTAACCGCAAACGAAAATCAAAATCAGAATTTAATGTTTCAGAATTAATTCAATTTATTAAGGAAGAAATCCAAGTACGCGAATCATCTACATTATTCCATGATAATGCTAAGAAAAATGAACACTATAATTATTATAATTCCTAGGAAGTAATAAATAACAAAAAACAGTTCAGATCGAATATTCCCACAGCTTCAGCATTGGCTACTAATGTAAAATTTAATTGCGTATTTTGTAAATCAGAACATGATTCATTTATTTGTGAAAAAATGTTGGTTTCTGAAAAAAAGAGATAGATTAATACGAGAAGGTCGTTGCTTTAAATGTTTCTGTAAATCACATTTAAGTTCACAATGTAGGAGTAAAATTGGTCCTTGTAAAAAATGTAATAGTAAATCATCATTTGATATAATAAAGGCGAGTATAAGCAATAAAAAATTTTCTACTCGAAGGTCAGAGTTCGAATTATTGGTTACAAGTACCGTAACACGTGCTTCTTTCCCACCGCATAATAATAAAATAAAGTTGCTGCTTAAGGATTTTGCGCTTACTGATTCATGTCTTTCGAAAGGAATAAATTCCATTGATATATTAATTGGAGCAGATTATTATTGGAAACTCCACACTGGGTACATAAAGGAGTTGACTAAAGATTTGTTTTATGTCGAAACATTACTCGGAGGAAGCATAACTGGGATTACTCATTCAGATTTAAAAAATGACTATCATTGAAAATTTGTGTTATTGTAAGGAAAAATTTAATTGTGAGGGATTAACTGGTGAAAATAATTCTTGTGATATAAATTTACAGTTACGGAAATTTTGGGATATTGAAAGCTTAGGCATAAATGATAAAATTCAGAATACACCTTTGGAGCAAGAAACTTTAAAACAGTTTGAACAAAATATAAAATTTCAGGATGGCTGATATGTGGTTAAATTACCATTTAAAGATGAAGTAAACATTTTTGATAATTTTAATTTATCTAAAAATAGGTTAATTAGTTTAACATCGCGTTTCAATAAAAATCCTTCTTTGCATGATAATTATGCTAGTATTTTTAAAAAACAATTATCGAAAGGAATAATAGAACCTGTTAATGATAAATCAATAGTTCCAAATATGGTTTATTACTTACCTCATCATCCAGTAATTAAAAATGATAAACAAACTACAAAGTTACGGATAGTTTTTGATGCCTCGGCTAAAGAAAAAAATTGCTACTCTCTAAATGATAACTTATTATCGGGTCCCAATCTAACCCTAATCTTTTAATTTTACTATTAAAATTTCGCGAGTTTAAGATAGGAATAATTGCTGATTGTGAAAAGGCTTTCCTACAATTGTTAATTGATGAACATGATAGAGACTATCTTAGATTTCTTTGGTCAGAGCAATTCCCTCCCAAGAAAATTGAGGTTTTTCGCAATAGAACCGCAACTTTCGTAGTGAAATCATCAACATTTTTACTGGCTTGAACAGTAGAGTATCATATCAAAAATTATAAAGAATCTCATCCTTTGGCGTGTAAGGTTTTGAATGAAAATTTGTATGTTGACGATCTTATTACTGGTACAAATACGATTGAAGATGGACTACTATTATCCAGGGACACTAAATTAATATTAAAGGATGCATCAATAAATCTTAGGAAGTGGAAGAGTAATTCTAAGGAGTTATGCCAAAAATGGCAAGACACAAAATTTGAAAAATATCCTAGTAAAGAAACAGTACCTTTAAAAGTTTTAGGATTCATTTGGAATACTTTAAAGAATTAATTTAATTTAGATTTAAGTTCCTTAATTGATTTTTTGGAAAATGTGAAAAATACTAAGAGAAGCGTATTACGCATATCATCAAAACTATTTGATCCAATGGGATATACAACAGCATTCGCGATTAGAATTAAAATTCTTCAAGAAATATGGGAACAAGGCTTAGAATGGGATGAGGAATTCGGAGATATTTTAAGACTGAAATGGGAAAAATGGTATAAGGAAGTAAATGTATTAAAGGAACTTTCACTACCAAGATATTATTTTCATGAAGAAGATAGCTGTTCCGAAGTAGGGAATTATAAGATAATTATATTTTGCGACGCAAGTGAGAAGGCATATGGAGCGATTGCATATATTCGATATGAAAGAAATCAAAATTTTTACGTATGCTTCGTTTCTTCAAAGGCACGCGTTGCACCATTAAAGAAGTTGAGTCTACCAAGATAAGAGCTGGTGTCCACTCGTATAGGTTCCAGACTATTGGATACTTTAAGGAACATGTTTCAAATAAATAACTACTATATTCTGACTCAACCATAGCCCTTAGTTGGATTCAAGCAGGGGTGATTGTGCTCCGGAAAAAATCCGGATTTCCGGAATTTTCGCTAACAGTGATCTGGAAGTTTCCGGAGATCGAAGGTCCAGACGTTTCAAAATATCATTTATCACAGAAGTTTCTGGAAATCAAATTTTCAAAGGTGGAACTTAAAAACACAGTTTATTTTATTTGTTTGTAAGGAAGAGCCAGAGAGATACTTTATAAGCTTATATTCATGATTAATATTCATTTTTTATCAGTAAATAGTTGTCATAATCATAAACTCAAGAAAGAAAGACATATTTGTAAATTTTAATTACTTCTCCAGGTCATCATAGCTATGTGTAAATGGTATAGGTACGTGTAAAATTTTAAAAATATTTTAAGTAAATTAAGAAATATAGGAAAAAAACCTTGTTTAAATCTTTTTCAATTTAAACTATTTTTTGTTGTTTTTTTTAACTCAAGAAATTTTCCGGAATTTTGACTTGGGCTCACAATCACCCCTGTTCAAGGAAATGCAAATCAGTGGAAGACATTTATTTCAAACAGAGTAAGTGAGATCCAAACTTTAACAGATCCTACTAATTGGAAGTACATAAAGGTAAATGATAATCCAGCTGATATCATATCAAGAGGATGCAGTGCTAATGATTTACTCTCAAGTGCAATTATTATTAATGGACCAACATGGTTGACATTAAGCGAAGAAAAATGGCTGAAAAATGAAGAAAATTTTAAAAGAGCAGATGTAGATGAAGAAAAGAGATCGAAATTTATTGCAGTTAATTATGCAAGTGAAAATAATGTTCACAATTCAAATTTCGATATCCAAAAATTTTGTTCTGTTAAGAAGATTTTCCGAATAACAGCCTGGATTAGAAGATTTAGGGGCCGTTCAAAAAGTACGTACATCCCGAAGGGGGGGAGGGGATTTGCTATTTTGTACGGTTTTGTATGACGGGGAGGGGGGAGGTATTATACAAAGTACGTACATAAAGTTAGGAGTTATTGTTTAAATAATTTAAATTAATCATTTATATTAAATAAATATTTAATTTTATTTAAAACATAATTATTTTAATTTTTATGAAAAAGGGGGGAAGACTAATAAAATGTACGTACTCTAAGGGGGGAGTAAGACCTTCTGTACGGTTATGTACAAAGGGGGGGAGGGGGTTAAAATTTCTCCGATTTTGTGTACGTACTTTTTGAACGGCCCCTTATAACGAATTTGAGAGTTAAGAAAGAATATAAAATCAAAAATGTTTTAACTGCAGAAGAATTAGAAGAAGCTGAAAACCTTTTGTTGAGACACGTACAAGCAAAGAACTACAGTAAGGATATAGATTGCTTAAAGGAAGGACAACATTTACAGAAGTGCTCAAAAATCAGAGACTTAAATCCGTTCATTTCTGACAAAGGGATTATACTTGTGGGTGGAAGACTACAGCACTCCAATTTGAACTATTATGAAAAACATCCTATACTATTACCATCAAAAACAAAATTTACAGAACTGATAGTGAAAGAAGCACACGAAAAGACCCTACACTCTGGTGTTTCAAACACATTAACACAGGTACGAGAGAAATTTTTGATTCCGAAAGGTAGGCAATTTATTAAGTCAGTAATTGGAAGCTGCGTCTTATGTAAAAGATTCAATGTTCGATCAGGAAGTGAAATTATGGCACCTCTTCCTAAAGACAGAATAGAACAGTCACCTCCATTTTCAGTTACTGGCCTGGATTTTGCTGAACCCTTATTTGTGAAAGATTCTGATAGTTAGTTTTACATCATGCTATGCACCTGTGCAGTTACACGAGCGATACAACTGGAAATTGTTTCCAGTTTAACAACTGAAGCATTTTTACTTGCTTTTTGTCGCTTCATTTCCAGAAGAGGACTTCGTTCTGTTATTTATTCAGACAATGCTTCAAACAAGCAGAGTTTGAATTGAAAAAAATGTGGAATATTTTGAGCAGTTCTGAAGTGAGTGAGTTTTATTCCTCAAAGGGAATAAAGTGGAAATTCATTGTTGAAAGAGCACCCTGGTGGAGTGGATTCTACGAGCGAATGGTTCGTTCAATGAAAATCATTCTTAGGAAATTACTGAGGAAAACATCTTTGACTAGTGAAGAACTAGGAACAGTTCTATGTGAAATAGAAGCTGTGATTAACTAAGCCTATTACTTACGTGACTACAGACACTCCAGATACTTTTCCTCTAACGCCATCCCACATGCTACTTGGAAGACGATTAATAAGTTTACCGTCAGTCAAGTTATCCGGTATTAACTGCATGATTGACAAAAAAATGATAATTAAAAAATTTAAATATCGAGAAAGACTTATAAATCAATTTTGGAAGAAATGGTAAAGGGATTATCTTTTAAATTTAAGAGCTGTCAATTATGTAAATTTGGATAAAGGTAATCAAAATTTTAAGGTAAATGATATTGTTTTGATTCATGATGACAAACTTCCAAGGAGCATGTGGACACTTGGAAAAATTGTGGAAACATTTCAAGGAGTTGTTAACAAAATAAGATCATGTGCTTTGAAAACAGATGTGTAAATAATAAAATGTCCTATAAATTTATTATATAATTTAGAAGTGAACAATTAAATTAATATGAACATTCTATTTGAACTTTAAATTCACATTTATTATTATTTGAACATTTTATTTTACAGTATTACTGAAAATAATCATTTAACTTACAAATTAAGTTTATCTTAAGATATTATTTGAACTTTTTTGATTTAAAGAAAATATGCATACATATATATTTTCTTGTTTAAATGCATGTTTGTTTAAAATTGAAATATTTTGCATGTGAAAGAATTTGTGTTGTGAAAATTGCTTGATTTATTATTCATGATATGATAATTTAATTTCATCAATTGATATTTACTTAAATTTCAATCATTTCATTCATAAGGTAATAATTTGTTAAAACTTTGAACTAATGCTCATGAAACATATTATTTTAAGGAATTGATTAATATTATTGCATTATAATCTTTATATAATTAAGAAGGGCTCATATTGTAAAAAGGTAAGATTATATTATTTTTTAAATATTGGTACCTTACATTTGAGAAAAATGACTTTGATTAATATATGAAATGACTAAA
>NW_027261697.1:0-5929 GCF_043381705.1 Parasteatoda tepidariorum | reverse complement strand
AAATATCTCGATTCTTATTCACGCGATTTAATATCAATCATCGATTTTCGTATTTACCTGATTTAAAAGATGCGCATTGCGATTCTTATTAACGCTATTTAAATATTGTACATTGCGATTCTTATTTACGAGAATTAAAAATTCAATATCGTGATTTGTATTTACACGCTTTTAAAATCTTATCTAGCGATTCTTATTCACGCGAGCTTAAAATCCAATGTCGTGATTCGTTTTTGCGGTTGTAATATCAAACATCGATTTTCGTATTTATCCGTGCTTTAAAAATTAGACATTATGATTCGTATTAGCGTGATTTAAAAATTATGCATCGTGATTTGTATTTACGTGATCTAAAAATTGAGCGTCATGATTTGTATTTTTACATTTTTAAAATTCGATATAGAGTTTCATATTCATGTGATTAAGTCTTCAATCAGTATTTACAGTAATGAATTTCCGAGAGTAATATTTTTTAAAGCTGAATGAGTGTTCGTTCAATACTTCATTTAATTTTTTTTCTTACAGGAAAGTACAGGCATATGCTTGTAAAAACAAATTAAAATGAGTGATATTAGAAGTTATTTTTGCAAAAAGCGTAAAACTGACGATTCGAGTCTAAACCCTAGTATAAGCACTAATCCAGATTTTATTTCAAAGACTAATCCTGGTACTAGTGCAAACGTAAGTGCAGCTCCAGATCTTAGTCCACAAACCGATGACAATCGACAAAATAGTGCAAAATTGGATATTGGAATATGCATGAATTCGGAAGTTCATATTAATGACGAACTTCGTTTGAAATTGTTGAAAAAGCCTTGGACTCCCAGCCAATTCTACGATTTTAAGAAAGATTTAAAACTTGACGCTAAGCGATCATTTCGTTTGGAATGGCTACAAACGTGCCCTTGGTTGGCGTACTCAGAAAGTGCAAAAGGGCCTGTTTGTCGTGTCTGCGTTTTGTTTCGACCTCCAGCTCAAAGAGGTGTGCAAGGACAATTTATTATTTTTCCTTGCGTTAAATACCACAAATTTAATGAAGCCGCAAAATCACATGAAACGTCACAGTGGCATCGTGAAGCACTCACATCTTCTAAAAATTTTGAAGATATTATGAACAGAAAACAACTGAGTGTATATGAATCTTTAGATTCAGCGCATAATAAAAAAATTGAAAACAACAGGCTTAAGCTTCGATCTATTATACCAACAATTTTGTTCATCGCAGAGCACGAACTTCCTTTTCGGGGCAAAAATGACGAAGGATCTGTTTTTAAAGATCTGCTGCGCTTTCGAGTTGAATCTGGAGACGAAGTTTTGAAGGCACATTTGAAATCAGGAGCAAGAAATGCACTGTACATTTCACATCAAATACAGAATGAGTTGATTCAAACTTGTGTAGACGTGCTTAGAGAGGAAATTATCAAAGATGTGAAAAAGGCTTCTGCTTTCTCGGTATTGGCCGACGAGACAGCAGATATCAGTGGTACAGAGCAGTTATCCATCGGTGTTCGGTATGTACATTTTGATGAGAGTAACAAAAAGACGACAATACGCGAAGAATTTCTCGGCTTTACCCCACTCGAAGAATTGAACGCTCAGTTTATTTCCAAAACAATCATTCAATTTTTGAATGATTGCAATTTTGATATGACACGATTTGTGGCTCAAGGATATGACGGTTGCGCGGCAATGGCTGGCCAAGAAGGTGGCGTTCAAAAATTTATTCGAGACAAATATCCTAAAGCTGTGTTTTTTCATTGTGCCAATCATGTATTGAATCTCGTGATCAATGACTTAAACCGCGTTAAGGAAGTACAGAATACTATAGGGACAACGAAGGAAATTATTAGCTTTTTCAGAGAAAGTTCTTTGCGACGAAAAGAAATTCCTAACATCCCTTTACTTTGTGAAACACGCTGGTCAGAAAAGTACAAGAGTCTCAGACGATTTTCTGAAAAGTTTGTTACAATTATAAAAACTTTAGAGGGCCTTACAGAAAAAGCGGCAAACAAAAACACCAAAGTGAAAGCTAATATACTTTTAACAGCTGCTACAACGCCAACATACATTGTATCACTTTTCGTTATTGCTACTTATGCTGCAAAACTTGAACCTGTGTGCAATCAGTTGCAAAAAGTAAACACAGATCTAAGAGAAGTAACTGATTATGTAGTCAAATTGATAGATGTGCTGCAAATTCATCGAAACAATGCTTCTGAAGAGTTTACTGCAATTTTCACGAAAGCGGAACACATTTGCGAAGAATTAGGCATTGAAATGAATCGACCTCGAGTGGCATCTAGACAAGTTCATAGATCGAATCTGCCTTCTGAAAACGCAGAAGAATTTTTCAGGAGGTCACTCTTTATTCCCTATTTGGACTCCATTATATCTTCGTTGAAAGACCGTTTTTCTTCTACACAAAGAAAAGCATTTTCACTCTTACAGCTTCACCCGAATGCGATGACCAAACTGGAAAAGGCGTCATATCTTGAAGTTTCAAAAGATATATATACTATGTATAAAGATCTGCTTTCACCAAATTTCATTACTGAAGCTACAACGTGGTATGAAATGTGGATGAATAGAGACAATTCTTGTGAATCCCTCGAATACGTTGATTTAGTTGTTGAGGCCACACCGTTTTATCCAGCTCTAGTGGAGGCAATGAAAATTGGCCTAACTCTCCCAGCTACTACGTGCACTATAGAACGCACTTTCAGTACAATGAGGCGCATCAAGACCTGGAATCGATCTGCAATGAATCACGAGAGATTAAGTAGTTTGTGCATGCTCAGTGTGCATAAAAAAAGAATCAAAGATGACTCAGAATTCATTGAAAATATTATAAACAGATTTGGACAGCAGGCAAGACGATTGCAATTCTTGTTTGATTAAAAAAATTTTAATTGTTATGCATCAATAATTGCTCAATTATTTGTTTTTGAATAAAAATATTTTTAATAAAATTTTTTATAACAAAACTTTTTTTCTGTATATCTTTAATTGTTGCGAAAAAAGCCAGGGGGGTGCAAGTGCACCCCCCTGCCGGCGCCCTTGTACACAGAGATGCCAACTTGCTCCGGACAGCGAATAAATATTTTCAAGTGGTAGTTTATTAATCGTTATTCTTGGTTCAATAAATTCAATTTAGTAGATTTTTGTCCACCACTATTTCTAAGCAATTCGTAAGCTTATACAATTCATCACTTTCTTCAGACATGTCATGTTATACTCTTTAAAAACCTAGCAAAATCTGTCTAATATTTGCAAATTCAATTTGTAGTTAGTTACCGTTAGGTCAGACGGGCAAGCAATATAAAATTAGCGTGGCATTTAACGTGTTAATTAAATTGTGGTGCAAAATGTTCAAAATTTTTGAATTCTAAGTGATACCCAATATTCTGAGTCAACTTTTAATATATATATATATATATTCTCTCTTTCCCCCTTTTTCCTCAGCTTANAATGAGAATAATAAGTAAGATCCTTTTATAACAGTATTTTTTAAAATAATTTTGAAGCTTGTTTGATGTTTTTATCTAACAAATTATCATGCAGGAAAAATACAATATTTATAATTAAAATAAAATAATAAATGATAATAATGAGCTTAAAAGGTATTAGAATAAACTAAGCGTGCGAAGCTTAATCATAATAAAATTAAAAGTTACTATGAGAGTTAAACTATAATTTATTATGAGTAACTCTATTTTTTGTTCTATAATTTCGTTAAATGTACGAACATTAAAAATAAGTTACCTTATTTTTTTAATGAGAGTAAACAATAAATTTTTAATTATTTTTTCTGCATAAATGAAAAAGTTTTAAATTTTGTGATCATATTCACACAAATTGAATTCACTTTTTTTAGTAACGGTATCCCTCCCCGTAATATATGGGGGAAAAAAAGCTGAAGGTATTATTTTGTGTTTCGTAACACTTATTCAAAACTGTTTCCAATTTAATGTCAAATTTTTTTTTAACTTGACGAAAAAAAAAACAAACACCCTATTGTAATCCCAAAATCTATAGAATTAAAATCACTATTATTTTCTTATAAACTGATTCAATTCCCGCTAAATTTCTCACTCGATGATTATCCAATTTACTAATATGTCGATTTACTGATTCGCCTAGTCACTGATTCGTTGCATACTTCATTTTCCATCTACGTTGAATTTGATACATCAATTCATTCACCCAACCATTTATTCATTATAAGGTTTCTATTCGAACAAATTTTATAGTTGCATAGCTTTAAAGAAGGCAGTAAATAGTGTGAAAGCAGTACAAAAGTTCAGTTTTTTGCGCTTTAAAGGTCATTCAAGTTGTTTAAAATCCATATGTTGATTATTTTGCAACTCATTGGTATGCATTCAAAGAAACATGTGCCTTTGTGGATCACTGACAGCACAAGATTTTTATAATTGATTAAAAACTTTGATTTTTAGATTTTGACGGAAAAACTCTAAATAAATAGCCTTTTTCCATGACGTGAAGCCATTTTTAATGACTTTTGACACCAAGGACAACCGAAAGTATTTATGTCTCAATAGTTAATGTGGAAGTAGTTAAACACAAAATAATTACTCACTCATTAAAATTTCATACATTTCTTAAAAAATGTCATTACATACAAATAGGTATGATTTCCTCAAAAAACAAGATGATCTGCAATTTTTAACTCACCAAAATCTTAAGAAGAGAAAAACACTTTTCGCCAAAAATTAAAAAGCTAGTATATGAAAAACATAAAAAACGAAACTTGTAATCTTACAAAAAATATTGAAGTTATTTCATCGTAGATTATGATTAACGCAAACCATGCTTTATTCTCATTTTCAAAGTTCAGATGGGAACTTTTTCTCCAATTAAGAAAGATTGTCATGAAACATTTTTTCGTTTGGAAGAAAAGAAAGAAAAAGAGGATCCACACCAAGGGAAAGAAAATTGACAAGCTTTCTGATGTTGGAGAACACACTCTTTTGAAGGTATATTAATATCTTTCATATATCTTGTTTTCAGAATCAGTTATATCATCTTAGATCATTTTTAACGCCAAGCATTTTCCATTTTAAGGTTCAAAAGGGATATGTTTCTCCAATTACGAAAGATTGTTATAGAACATTTTATCGTTCGCAAGAGAAGAAAGAAAAAGAAGATCCACCCCAAGGGAAAAAAAATTGACAAGCTTTCTGATGCTGGAGAACATACTCTTTTGAAGGTATACTAATATTTTTGTTTGTCTTGTTTTTCAAATCAGTTATTTCATCTTTGATCATTTTTAACGCCAAGCATGTTTTATTTTCTATTTAAAGGTTCAAAAGGGATATTTTTCTCCAATTAAGAAAGATTGTCATGGAACATTTTTTCGTTCGGAAGAGAAGAAAGAAAAAAGAAGATCCACAACAAGGGAAAGAAAATTGACAAGCTTTCTGATGTTGGAGAACATACTGTCTTGAAGGTATATTAATATTTTTTATATATCATGTTTTTCAAATCAGTTATTTCATCTTTGATCATTTTTAACGCCAAGCATGTTTTATTTTCTATTTAAAGGTTCAAAAGGGATATTTTCTCCAATTAAGAAAGATTGTCATGGAACATTTTTTCGTTCGGAAGAGAAAAAAGAAAAAAGAGGATCCAACCCAAGGGTAAGAAAATTGACAAGATTTCTGATGTTGGAGATCATACTCTTCTGAAAGTATATTAATATTTTTTATATATCTTGTTTTTCAAATCAGTTATTTCATCTTTGATAATTTTTAGCGCCAAGCTTGTTCTATTTTCTGTTTAAAGGTTCAAAAGGGACATTTTTCTCCCTTTAAGAAAGATTGTCATGGAACATTTTATCGTTCGGAAGAGAAGAAAGAAAAAAGAAGATCCACCCCAAGGGAGAGAAAATTGACAAGCTTTCTGATGTTGG
>NW_027261696.1:0-5957 GCF_043381705.1 Parasteatoda tepidariorum | reverse complement strand
TGGAAGGGATTAAAAGTTGGCTGGTATGTTTTTATTTGTTTAGAGGGCTTATTGTTAATTTCTTAAATAATAAAGTTAATAACTTTTAAAACTACGTTTTAGAAGCGGATAATTTTTTTTTCTTTTTCACACCAAAAAAGACAAACTTAGGAATCATAACTACATCAATTTCAATATTAATACCAACTACTACGCTTTTTTAAAATAATTTTTGAGTTGTAAACGTTTAAAACTAAAGCTTTCAGAATTTTTGGTATTTTGGCCAATATTTTAAAAGTGGCGTTGCATACGGGCTTTTAAATCATAGTGGTGTTGAAAATAAGTTCAAATGAATAAAAAAATAATACATTAAGACATAAGCTCACGCTCCACTAGAATAAATTTTTACAAAAAGCGTAGAAAGTTGGCAGCCCAGTACTTAATAGTAGTAATAAGTTTCGACAGACGCATGGAAAAATTTTGATTGATGCTGTGAGGAGGAGTCCGAAAACAAGTTTCTCCTGTTGACGGAGGACAGAGGTGTATATAAATGACACAAAGTATTGTGAGATACAAAAGCGAGGACATAACATCATTTTTCCACATAATTAGGAAGCACTGATATTTGTCAAACAGCTAAATCTTTTTTCAGACTATATCATTATTCAGGGCAGGAAACTGACGGAAATCTTAGGGTAGGAGATTTGGACAGTACGGTGGATATTCAAGGCACTTTAAACCAAAAATTGCAATATGAATTTGCATTGTACAAAAACAAAACTCCATGCGTGAAAAGGCTAGCCCGATTTTTTCGAATTACAGCAGGGTGTAAAAGTATCTCGTCACATTGATGGTTCAAATCTTCAAAAAGTACCAGTTAGCAAAAAAAAAAAAAAAAGGACCAGACGGAGAAATTTGTCTAAACTTAGTACAGGCATTGCGACTGACATGACATATTTATAATCATTATTTATGACATATTTTAAGCTCAATCGTTGTCATATTTTTTCCATTACTGTTAGAAAACTAGAGAGAAACTCATTTTTGAACTCACACATATTCAAGTTTGTTTCGTAAGTGATGAACTTTAAGTTTTTTCTATTAGGTGTATCTAAAATATAATTTTTTTTTATACATTTCAGTCAAACTGCAAAATTTAGATTTTATCTTTGTTTTATTTCATTTTAATATTTTTTTCTTTTGACTTTTCTATCTGTTAGTTTAACATTGGAACGATGTCAAACGTTTGATTGATTTTTGACTTGCAACGTTTAGGGCAGTGTTTTCCTAACTTATGAACTTTGTGTACCCTTTATAAATTTTCCGTAACGCTGTGTACCACTAATACAAAAATGAATGTATTCTTTACTATGAAACAATTGCACAAAAGTTAAAAATCTGTTGACACCACTGATTATTAACTAGCTGTTGACACCACTAACACTATTAACTTTGCGAAAAATAGCCAATAGATAAAAAGTAATCGTAAATTTTCATGACTAGATTCTTTTTGGAGCTATCTGGAATAAACTGAAACCTGCATTGTCCTCAGACAAAGAGCTCTTTAAGGGATTTTAACAATCTAGCTAATCAGAGAGGGATTTAAATTCTGTCTTCCAGATTCCATCAACATAACCACAAAGTTAATTAGTAGTTCAGGCGTTTCTTCGCTTAAAATTTGAATAGAAAGGAATATACCAATGCAATTTTTGTTGTTCGATTTGTATCCAGGTAGGCAGTCGCATGAATATTTAGATATGTTTTGTTTGTCATTAATGCAAGTAAAGAAGTCTCCTTTCCCCTGACATTCCTTATTTCCTCCATAATCTTCGCAACCAGTTTTTGCTGAAATATAAAAAGACAAAAATAGTTGCCTTTAAAGAGCCACACTATAAAAAATAATTTTCTACATTAAAGAAAAGAAAAAAAAACCGTAGTATGATTTTTTAATACATTTAAGCCTATGAATTGAATAGAAAATAAATTGAATATAAACGACTATTTTCATACCAATGCATTGTTTGTTGTCCAANATTCGGAGCAGTTGGTATCTCTGAATATACGTTTCGTTCTTAACGGATAGCATATAAAATATAGACCGGGATGTATTAACTTAAAAACTGAAATAATAAAACAAGTTAAACGTTGTTGAAATTGCAGACAAATCCTTACTTTCACATTGCTTCGTTTCATAATTGTAATATTGATCTGTTGAGCAGTCACAATATCCGATTCTTGTTTTGAAATCAAATCGGCATTTTCCAGCTTGGCACTCGGATTTTCCAAATCCTTCGGAGCACCAATAACTATCTCCGCAGTCGGGTCCACCAAATGGATATTTACATATACATCTTTCCTTTTCATCTTCCATCACACAGACTCCAAGATTTTTGCAGTTGTTTTTCTTACATAGTTTGTACTCTGAAAAGATGCAGAATTAATTATTTCAATAATTTTGTTACGTTGTTATTGTTTTAACAATTGCCTATACCAACAAGTATGCTATGGGAATCTATAGCAATTTGAAGGCAGTGGTTGAGTTTCTTGTTTTTCAGTGTCGTCATTTATGGCCAAGAATTCAACTTTAACCACACACACACGCGCCACAGCCCGTTTTACAGGGAAGACAAATTCATGCTCCATTCAGTAATTCACAGATTTTTATTTTAAACCTGATCCAGAGAATGATCAATCTTCAAATCAGAACCTCCTGAGGAATTGATTTGTTATAGGGACTTAGAGGACTTTTATCCTGACAGATTTAACGTGCATCAGTGTTCCAAATGTTATGCTTTTCAAAAAAGTGTTTTAGTAGTGGAAGAGTAAAATCGATGAAATTGAGATTGTACGTTGGTGTTTCGTAAAACATTTTGCCCACAATTCAATACACAATCAAAATGCTAGAATGGTAGAAATCACATAAATCTCGATGAGCTGCTGCGAAGCGGCATTAACCGATTCATCTGCAATACTCGTAATAAATCGATGATGAGGAGTAGTGAGGAGGAATGGAGATGGGAGGAAGAGGGGGTGCTCGTCACCAAAAAAACGAGAGGGGGTTTGTGTGACATGGGCAATCAAGAAATGTTGAGTGGCATGGGGTATAATTAAATGACAATATAATCATAAACAATATAAAATAAGATAATCATGAAAATTATGATGATCGATATTATTAAGGAAGGTCTGAGTTAAATATAAAATATATATGTATATATGTTTACAACGCATGATAATCAACCCAATTTGAATAAAAGATAAGATAAAAATAAAATAGATATATAAAATAGAAAAATAATCAATGAGAGAAAATTATGTGGTGAGCTCTGTTATAGGGGTGACCTATTCATACTACATATTCCTCGGAGACGACCCCTTGGGGTTGCTAACAAGCATTACCATATATATATATATATGTTTAAATTATTCAAATGTAACGGTGGAAAAAATCATTTAAAACCATATTTAATTAGTTAGGGATAAAATATGATTGCACAAAATTTGCCACCATCCTAAATATAACTATTAAATATTCCTCGAAAGCTGGAAAATATGGGAAATATGGTAGTTTAACAAACTACTATTCAAATTCGAGGCGCATTGATTCAAACAGCATTGTCTCCATTCTCATTGTAAAAGAATAAACGTCTTTTACTAGATACTGTTCGAAACATAATACAAAATTGTTTAAATCCTGCTAGTGATCTACATTCAGTCTTTGTACAATAATTTTATCTACATTTATTGTAGAGACATCTTCTGCAGCTATATATACTAGCATGCATGTATATCTGTGTGGGCGTGTGTGTTTTATACGTAGATTTTATATACCTGATTCAGCGTTGCTAAGCAACGACAACTACAACAACAACAAAAATGTCCCGAAAAAGTGCATGCAAATTTCAAACTACCCTATATAAAAACTCCCATCTTCAATTATATTAGTTTCCTGACAATATATTTTAATTAGAAAACTCTAAAACTTCTAAGAAAATATTATCAATAACTTACTTTGAGTTGTTGAAGAGAAACTTGTCTCCGATGTTGCCTGAGAACTTGACGTTGATTGAGAAGAAATGAACATAGATGAAGTAGACGATTCAAAGCCTGTTACTGATGATGAACCATGTGGAGTAGATTCAAATGGTTTGAATGACGATGAAGAATGGTTGGAGTCATCAGTGGTGTACGTTGGTCCATACGTAATGGTTGTATGATCAGTCAAATTTGTGTAATCAGTAAAATCAGAAATGTCTGATGAAGATGAAGAATAGTTAGAATCATCAGTGATGTTTGTAGGTTTATACGTAATCGTTGTATGATCCGTTAAATTTGTGACATCACTAGTGATAGTGAAAATATCCCGAGGTGATGACGATGACGCATATGTTGAGGATTTTGGTACAGGGCTTGTATCTTTCCAAGTTGATGTTTGTGTAATTGTAGATGTGATTGGAGTAGAAGTTTCCTGTGTTAGAATAGTAGATGTGATTGGAGATGAAGCTTCTTTTGTCGGAATAGTAGATGTGATTGGAGGTGAAGCTTCTTTTGTCGGAATAGTAGATGTTATTGGAGGTGAAGCTTCTTTTGTCGGAGTAGCAGATGTTATTGGAGATGAAGCTTCTTTTGTCGGAATAGTAGATGTGATTGGAGATGAAGTTTCTGGTGTCGGAATAGTAGATGGCTTTGTGTTTATAGTTCTAGTAATAGTTGAATTAACTGTAGATGTAGCAGGAGAGGAAGTTGCTATTTCTAAAATATAAATATTCATATTATAGCTGTTATAATCTATAATAATATATTTATTATTTAAAATAATGTATTACAATAAAGTCTAAAATTTCAAATTAAGTATAGTAATTAGGTCATTTTAGTTTTAGTCTTTTTAGATCCATACTTTCATTTTGTCTTTCACTAGCTTTGTAATAATACACAATAACTTGTAGGTGATAAAAGAAAACATTCCAAATTGTAGTTTTCAGCTTTAATTTAAACTTTACGCGTCTTAGAAATGATATGCAACTAGAAACATTTTTTTAAAAAAAAAGTGGCATAAATTTATTATTTGAAAGAATCTAATAGTTTCTTAGTTTAACTTAAAAATTAAAATTCAAACCCAGCTTTCAGATCTATTAATATGTTTTATAAGAGTTATGAAATATTTTTATAGTTACTGACATAATTAAATTCAGTTTCTTATTTCAATAATATTACTTTTTAAATTTTTCCACGGGCAAATCCGCCCTGCATAGTCGAAACTTTTCAAAACACTCAACGTACCAAATTTTTGACACCTCATAGGAAGTAACTGACAAAATTATGAAAGAACATTTCATTTTGCAATTAACAGCCATCCAGTATCCTTAAAAAGCTTTTGTCACCAAATTAAAAAGCCAAAAATTTGAATTTTTTGACGCAAATGGTTTGAGTTCGTTCTCAAAAGCTATTTTTTAACTACATGAATTGATTCTTCTTCTTCATGAATTGTTGCATTTTAAGGAAAAGTAACTAATGTTTGTAACTAATTTGATTCTGTAACTGTTATAAGTTAAGTTTTGCGTAAGATTTCTTTTTTAGCTTATGAAATTAATGCTGATAACGAATTTTTTGCGGAATTACCGTCAGAAGAAAAACCGCAATGCTATATATATATATGCTGCAATTTATTGTTAAACTATAACATTGCTTCAAATTTGTCTTAAAATGTGATATTTTTATTTTTCTTTGCGAAAGAGATTCAAAAAGCACTTTTTAATGATATGAAGCAGAAATGAAGGCAAAACATATATTTCCTACAGTCTACGTAAAAATATTTTAGCTTTTCAAATCAAAACCACTAACATTTCGCCGGTATCATTCATCCACTAAACTCTTGAGTTAACCGAATTGGTCTAGCTACTTCATGTAACATCTTCTGCTGTAGAGACGCTTTCTTGTTACATTGATACATTTGAACAGTTTCTAATATTTCTAACTAA
>NW_027261695.1:0-5965 GCF_043381705.1 Parasteatoda tepidariorum | reverse complement strand
AGGGAACTTTTTAAGCGGGTTCCACTGTAGTACAATTTTTATTACAGCAACATTGACATCACAGACTTCAAGAATTTTTGTCTGAAATCCAAATAATGGATAAATAATCCATGATTCAATTTATCTTAATTGCTCTGATTAAACAAAATTCTATTTTGCTCTTGAGTTTTAAAATTACATATAGAAATATTTTTAACTTAAATATAAAAATTTAAACTACCTACCTATAATTATTAAATATCAGGACTAGCTTACTACAAGAATGTAACTTATGGTTTTTAACCTTGAAAAACTAATGTTAGCAAATGAATGGTTTTAATTATATTGTAAAAAAATTTATCATGGTGCAATATACCCCAATGATTTTTTTTTTTAATATAGAAATAGATGTCTGATTTTATTTTATGTTTAGTAAAGGTGACAGTTAACCAACATAATAGCCAATATTTGTTTCAATCTTGAAGTTGCTTTCTACATTCTTTTAAAGACAGAGATTTTCTTCCTCGCACACCAACAAGTCAAACTCATTGCGATGATTGAAGCAATTGTTTATATTGAAAACAAAACAGTCAACAGACTCTGCCAATCAGGAAGCTGAATGAGTTTCATTAAATCTACTGTCTAACTTGTATTATATTTATATGTTATTTTATAAATCACTTTATTATTTATGTTTGTGTCATTATCTATATTATCTCATAAAGCCATTTTTTAAAAAAAAAAAATTATTATTTTTCTTTTCAGGCTTATATAACCAGCTACTCTTCTCTAATCGAAAAGATATCAGATTACTGGATTATGATACAAGAAGAAAAAATTCATCTCGCATACTCATTAAAGACTTAGATGATGTGAATTTTATCGATTATTACTTTGAAAATCGAACTATTTTTTGGGCTGATGCCGGATTAGAGGAAATTAGAAGCAGACAAATCAATGATCCTGAATCTGATCGAAGCATAATATCTACAGGATTGATTTCACCTGATGGCTTAGCTGTGGATTGGCTTGGGAAAAAATTATACTGGACTGATTCTGAAACAAATAGAATAGAACTTAGTAATCTTGATGGAAACTTTCGAAAAGTTTTATTTTGGAAGGACCTTGACCAGCCTAGAGCCATTGCTCTTGTTCCTATGGATGGGTAAATAGTGTTATACTATGTATATTTTTATATTTTCTTACTTTAACTTTTTCTTTTTGGAAATTTTTTGTTCAAATAAGGTTATCTTATACTTAGTTTTATCTAGTTAGAAAATTTTACTGTGGTCATGAATTAGTTTTTTACCCCACTACGCATTTAGACCTGATTTTTTTCATTCTTTTCTTTTACAAGGAAAAGAAGCATAATGTAGGTTGTAGAAAATTTAATTCAATTTTTTTTTCTAATTACACAAATATGGCTTTTAAATCACATGAATATGAAACTCTATATTGAATTTCTAATTCGATACCGGACTGAATTTCCAAAAAAAGCGGAATATTTATTTTAAAAAATCGAAACTTTTAGAGAAGCATAGTTTTTGATAAAAAGGCTGAAGTTCGCTCATCCCTGATGATTTATTGTTTTGATTGTTCCATAATGAAATTTTATTGTAAGACTTGTATTTGTTTGTATACAGTTATTTTCGAAGTATTTTATGTTTATATAAATTAATTTCAGGTGGATATTTTGGACAGACTGGGGAGAAACACCTAAAATTGAAAAGGCTAGCATGGATGGTAACCAACTCACAAGAAAAGTTATAGTGCAAGATGAAAACAACTGTGTGTCTATATGTTGGCCTAACGGTTTAGCTGTTGATTATGACAATAAAAGGCAAGTCACAGTTACAATATTATATTTGAATATGTTTTTAAATTTAGTATCAGTTTATTGAACTGTTATATGTTCCATTTAAAAAAAAATATTAGAATTTTTGATTTAAACATATGAGATTTTTTAGGGGGAAAAGGAATCGTTGAAGTTTAAATATGAAGTTTATTTAAGTTTTTTCTGTTATGAAAAATTTTCTTAATTGATGTATGAATTATAAATACTTATTATTTTATTTATTTTTAGAATCTATTGGACGGATGCAAAAATAAAAACCATTGAAAGTGCAGATTTTGATGGTAATCTTAGGCAAAGAATCACTAAAGAAGCAGTTCCCCATCCTTATGCTATCAGTCTCCATCGTGATACTCTTTATTGGACTGACTGGTCAACCAAAGCTGTTCATTCTTGTAGCATCTTAACTGGGTGTGTTAAGAGAACAACTTTTGGGGGATATTTTACACCTATGGGTCTTCAAGTTTATCATAAAGATAGACAGCCTATAGGTAATGGCTTTAAGCCAATGTATTTTAAATATTACACTAATTTTACCTTTTCACTAATCTAGTACATATATTTAAATAGAGTGATTGATTTAATTAAAAGCTTGGAAAAGAAATATAACTTTGAATAAATTTCAACTTTATAAGTCTAGATCTTTAACTAGTTGTTTGATTTAATTTTTTTAGTTTGCCTATGTTGGTTTTTCATAATTTACTATATGTTGGTTTTTCATTAATTTGGTTTTTCATAATAATACTTTTTTTTGGTTTTTCATAATTTTTGTACATAAATGTGGTCTTATATATAGTCCTACACCGCTACCGCTATAATGAAGCTGCTTTATCTCTCACAAACTTGCTTTTTAAACTAGGACAAACAAGTAGCACATTCCTCTTCTTACTCTATCCCCCTTATACTGAACAAGAACAAAAAGCTTTTGCCAACTTTTATATCAAAAGTGAAATGGCATTGATCTGAAGACTAGAAAATACTGCATTCTTTACAAATTATTGATAGAAATTGGTGACCTCAACATAAAAAAATCAAATTGTAGTTTGTCAAAAATCCCTAATTTATTCCATAAATTATAAAAGTTAACTATTTTTTTTTTACTATTCGATTCATTATCTATGAATATTAATCAGTTAAAACTTTATAAGTTATATGACTAAAACTTATAGGTACTATCATAACTACTTCCCACAATATTTTCATATGCTAAAAAATAATTTTTCCTGGAATTTAGATTTATTAAATGACAGTATATAGCTGACATATTACCGAGTCTATAAACAGTTACTATGACGGGGTTCGGTTGTACTAGTGAATCAACTTTGAAATTTAATATGAATACATTTGTACATTTTTTTTCTCTTTTACTTTCTCTATTTTTCTGTAATTTTGCAACTAAGCTTTTATTTAAGGACTTGCATTCTAAATTTTTAGCTCAAACCCCTTGTGATGAAAACAATGGGGGATGCTCCCACCTGTGTTTACTATCTGCAATTGAACCCTATTATTCCTGTGCTTGTCCAACTGGGGTGAGGTTAAATTCTGATGGAAAGTCTTGCAAAAATGGTATGGTTTTATAAGTTTTTGTTGATGTTTTGTTTTAACTGACCCTTTTTTTCCTTCATAATAGTATTCTAAAGTTACGAAATAGTTACAAAAGCAATTCTTTGTGAAAAAAATTAAATTTCATTTAAAACAAGGTTTAAAAATCTAATGGTAAATCTTTATGTATGTTTTAGTGTGACATTGGTGCACTAATCTGACATTGAAACAAGTGTGGGATTTTATAAATAAAACTTGACTGTTTGTAATTCTTAAATGTTTTTAATGAAATATAATAGTATCATGTTCAGTATTAGTTAATCTTTTTTTTTTTTACTTCTTATTTTATGATATTATTACTACCATTTAAATTAATATATCAGATTTTTTAATTGAAAATCTAAAATTTAGCAATTTTATCTTTAATGTCATATTTTTTTAAACATTTGTGAACATATTAAATTATGTATTTTTTGTTACATGGTTAGTGTAATATCATACTAAATAATTAAATTGTATTATTATTTTTAGTTTTAAATAATGTTGTTTTTCATGTCTTTTTTCATCATATTTTAGTCCATCTTTTTTTTTTCTTTGTAAGCTTTCAAAATTCTTTTTTAATTATTGCATATCATATGTAATTATATTAATGTCTGCTGGTTCTTTTTAGAAATTAAGTTGAAAAAAAAATTTTTGCCTGTTTATTTTAGGCCCGCAAGAGCTTCTTTTACTTGTTAAAAGGACTGATTTGCGAAGGATTTCCTTAGATACTCCTGATTATACAGATGTTGTTTTAGAAATTGATGGTCTTAAACACGCTATTGCTATTGATTATGATCCTGTTGAGCAAAAAATATACTGGACTGATGATGAAGCAAGAGTTATAAGAAGAGCAGAGCTAAATGGGACGGGTAAATATGTTATATATTCTAGTGATATAGTAGGTATAGGGTATAGCAATTTGATGGATTTCCAGATTTATAAAAGTTGAGACTACTTTAAATTTTATAACTGCATGTATTTAAACAGTGATCTCATTTACATGCTCTAACATGTCATTTGTACGAATTTTTTTTTTTTTTTTAATTTAAAATTAATTTGCAGAAAATTAGCTATTGCACATGCCCTATTATGCAAATTTGCAGCCTGCAAAAAAATAGTTTCAACAGGTTTGCGTAAATAAAATTGTAATTGAACTTTTAAATATATATTGAAAAAAATATTTTTCTTTGTTCATTATTGATAGCTTAAAGAGAAAATTTTGAATAATTCTGTGTATCAAACTACATTGTTGCTTTTCATTCATACAGGCATTTGATTAGTCCTAATTAACCTTCTGAGCGTTAGTCCCGGCTTTTTACGAACTCTTAACTGCAAGTATTCCTGCATTATGAAACCAGATTCCGCCAATGGAAGACTAGTTCGTAGCTATGACAATTTTACCCAGGGGCTCAATGCTTGGAGAGTAAAAGCCTTGATCTTCCAAATATAATTCTTCTTGTTCATTTATAAATAGATAGAATAATTATTACTGCTAATATAATAAAGAAATGAAGATACATATTTTAAATAGGAACTTTCTTTTGGTAAAAAGTGTGCTTGAAATATGGAAATCCGTAGTTTCCAAAGTTTAGCAAAATCGTTGATTAAATGTGTTGTTTGTGCGCCACATATTTAATAGTCCTGAATAATTAAGCTTAAATTTATTCTTCAGTTATTTTTTATAAATACATGCTATATTAACTTCAAGTTTACTTGCAGTTAAAACAATTTATTAGGAACCTCATGTTGCTTTGTTGAACAAGAAATTAACATTGTTAATTTTTAATTAGGATGTGAGGACCTGGTTTCAGCTGAAGTTCATCATCCTGATGGAATTGCTATTGATTGGATTGCACGTAATATGTACTGGACTGATACGGGAACTGACCGTATTGAGGTGGCAAGACTGAATGGTACATCAAGAAAAATTCTTATTACTGAGAATTTGCATGAACCCAGAGCAATCATAGTGGATCCACCTGAAGGGTAAGCCAATTTACTTTTCTTTCTTTTTTTGTCCTTATTTTGGGATTACTTTCAATTGCTTTTCTCCCTGATTTAAAACTTGTGACATCATTCTGTATCAAATAATGTATTGTTTAAAATCTGTGCAGCTTATAGATAGCTATGAGTAGAGATAAGAGGAGTTTAGCCAAAGAGCGTAGGCCCGACATATGCTCGTATTCATTAGCTTGAAGAAATCTTGAGCTCAATAAAATTTCATGAAAATTCAAACTACTTCATAGCTAAACAAATGTACAAATTTCCTTTCTGTTCAATTATTAAATGTTAAATAAGCAAAAATGAGTAAGCATAGAAAATTAATATCATGCCTCTTGATCCACAAATAATTAATCTTAATAATATATTTTAATTAACTTTTTTTTTCTTCCAATTTCGACTTTATATTGGACTTTATCTGACTCATTAAATTAATATACTGGGGCTCAGTTTTAGTCTTCAGGGTCAGTTTTCTAAAAGTGAGTCCAACTCATCTCTACAAAGAGGTTGCAGTGCCCTCTTAAGAGGACGCAATACCTACCCTCTCAA
>NW_027261694.1:0-5985 GCF_043381705.1 Parasteatoda tepidariorum | reverse complement strand
GTACTCGAGCGTTGCGATCGCGAATAAACCCAAAATGGTAATCTTCAATATCAAAAATTGATTTGAAATATAATCTAGTCATTTGGAAAATTTTTATACTTTCGTAAACATTTATCATCTTAATTATTTTTTTTTAATTTGAAATTATTTTTTATTAGGAAGAAAAAAAAATGAATTTTGGAACACGAAGGGGAAAATAAATTGAATTTTTTTTTTCAGTACCTCTCCACGAGATGGCGCTGTCATTAACAGCAAGATGTTTAAAAGTTAAAAATAACGCACACATATTTACAAGTAATTATATTTTTCCCAGCTTTAATTTTTTTTCTTTTTTAAGTATAGTAAATAAGCCAAAGTTTAAATCCTTCACATTTGAGGAAAAATTTAAATTTATATTCACTGCCATATCTTATTATTTGGGTTTCATAATGGACCTATAACTTAAACAATAAGCTTTTTAAAAAATATCAATTTGCGGAGATTTTTTTCACTTAATTGAAAGTAATCAAAATTAAAGAATGATTCTTAAAATTGTTACATTTTTATATAAACATGCATAAAGATAATATACATTAGAGTAATATTTTGGAAATTATAAAACTAAATCACAAAATTTTTTCCTTTCACTAAACTTTCTACGTATTGATATAACATTTACTTTGCAAATTATTTAATGGAAACCACCTTATTTAACAAAAAAGCTCCAAAGAATGATATTTTATTCCCCAAATCAAGTGCTTAAGTCTAAAAATATAAAAAATTTTAATTCTAATTATAGAAAAATGTTAAGATAATAGTTAAGATAAAGGAAAATGGTCGCTGAGTTTATCAACTGAAATTTATAACATATTTATAATTTATAACATAAAATAATACCTGCATATCTATAATATAAAAACTGCATATTTATAATTTATAACATAAAATAATACCTGCAATTAATTGTATTATCCGTGGATATTCTTGGATCGATCTTTTCATTGATGTCCCGACCCAATTGAGGGTTCTTGCCAAATCATTCGAAAAAAGGTTAGTCAAAATCCTCCGGCAGTTATCTGCTGCGTCTCTCCCTCCTATTGTTCCGAAATGTTTCAGCTGAAATTAACATTGCTGATCTTACCAATTATAATAGTAAACAAAACTTAATAAAATAAGTAATAAATACAACTTAGTAAATGAAACTTAATTTTAAAAAAATAGATTAGTGCCTGTGCATTTAATATAAAATTAATTTCACTGAACAAAGAAAAATGTGAAACAGTTTTAGAATAACAGACCTCATTATTTGGAGTAAATATAGATGCAAACAATTGTGATTTCATTGACTTATAAAAATAAGCAATAAATCTATTCACTTTCATCCCCCACCCCCAATAGTAGCTAAAATAATTTTTAAATTTGTTATTTTTTAATTAAGATAATACAATCCTGACTCATTCTAATATTTTAAAATTATAAATAAGTTCTTAAACTTTACACACTAAAAAATAACAGATTTCGTTTACAAAATTCTTCCTGTATTGACAATGCATATATTATTTTACTTAAAAACTTATTACAAATTTACGTAAATTTGACATTTCAAAATGAAAAGTGATGCTTCATTTTAGTTAAAAAAAATTTCTAAGACTGAAAAAGTTTCCAATTAGTAATTTTAGTTGATTTCTAATTCTAGTTGATTAATTTCTAATTGAAATAAGCAAAATTAAATAAATTAATTAATAAAAAAAAATATGTATCTAAAACAGAATTCGACAATAGTAAACAAACAACAATGAACTATTTCCCTTTATGAGGCAGAAGCTAAGTTGCAAAATAATTTATTGAAAATAGAGCCAAAGCTAATTATTACAGCTGAACATTTTTATTTCAAAACAAGCTATTGTAGATATTTATATTCTAAAATTAAATAAAGGCTTTGAATTTTTATTTTATTGATATATTTTTAAAAAGGTAGTTAGTGATTAAATGGAAAGAAATTTCTAAATAGACTTCCAAACTTACGAAAGTTAAAAATCTTGAGTCGTTTTCTAACTCCTCATTCAACAAGCTGCACTCTTCGTAGCTTTCTAACAGATTGAAGGAGAAGCGTGGTGCTTCTTTCGAAACTTCTCTTTTTTCAAGCAGTTCCCTGTTATAGTCCACTTGAGATTTGATCGACTTTAAAATGTCAAATAGAACTTTAAGTTGGCCTGGAATAAAAGCAAATTCAAATTTTTTATTTTGCATTTTCATATTTATATAGAATAAGAACATAATTTAAAAAATTACAAACTCAAACCTTGTAATTTTATACAGTTGTTGCAACTCTTATCTCCAATCGTAAATGTTTTTAGTTGATCACCCTCTTCTTCAAGGGGCACTGCTTCAAGGAGCTCATCATCTAGGGGCTCTGCGTCGAATGGCTCTTTGAATTGATGTTCTTCTAGAATCCTCTCCTCATGACTTAGATATTTTTTTTGTGGGGCCTGTGTTGGGAATCCATCATTAGAGTGGTCAGCACCTTCGAGGTCGTAGTCCAGACCAGAATAACCCTCAGGACATTTATAGGCGCGAGGGGATTGAACCAGTGACCTAACTTTTTCGAGAAACTGTCTTCTAGGTGTGCTTTCCACTGTACTTTCAGGAGAAAACATTTCGATATCACTGTCTTCCTGCGCTTGGAATCTTTTTAATGCTTTTACAGCATTTTGATAATATCCTGCATGAAAAGTAAACACTATTAAACTAACAAATTAAGTTCATAAAAATAAAAGCAAATTTTTAATTAGTTTCATTAAAAAACTATAGCTTTACATTTATAACGTGCAAATGGGGAAAAATTTCATAATTCATAATCAAATTTATTGGCATTAAATCTATAAAAATTCCTTAATCACGAATTTGAGAGAAAATAATGCTCTCTTAATGTAAAAATTATGTACTTAAATGGTGTTATATTTTAGAATATATGAATTAATGCTAGGCAAGTTGTGTGCTTTTTAAGAGATTATACAAGATAGCATTTGGAACGAAATTTTAAATATTTAAATACTTATAAAGACGAAGGTAAAATGAAAGTCTACAATATCAAATAATTTAAATGTACTCACTAGACTTGTGGATCACTTTTACAACATATCTTTTCCAATTAGTTTCCGGTTGTACACTGGCTTTTGCTGCTCTCACAATCCTAGAATTTGTTGAATAGGGGGGCCAACGACAAACATTTGGCTTCGCTTTCAGGTTGACCCATGCAGAGGGAACGACATCCAGCATATTATTCGACCTTTTGAACTGTATGACGTAGAACTTGAACTTTCTGTTAAGGATAAAATCACAATATATAGTTTTCATTCTTTAGTACATTATATAATTTTAATTTTCTTCTTTATCTTTTAAAAATTTCCATTTTTAGTATGCAATATGTTCCTTAGGTTCTAGTTTTTATTACATAGTTTTCTTTTTTTTTTATCTGTTAAAAATTTCCATTACTTTAGTATGCAATATGTTCCTTAAAAAAAATTTTTTTATGATCTCATTTAACAGAAAAAGGAAGCCATTTCAATCAACTAGCCAGAGCTTTTTTACTATCTGATTTACGTATTTATGATTTGATTTTCTCAATTTCCCTTCTGGTGATTTGGAAATGGAAAGCTGCTAAAACTAAAAAGTGATTCAAACTTTAAAATTTTAAATGCTAAATGAAGTAAGAAATGAACATTTTAAGAAATTAAATTCTCTCATATAACTACCCTTCACTTACTAAACTTTTAGGCCTCTTTTGAAAAGTATTATTGTACTTTATACAATGTTCTGACACCAAAAAGTCTATTTCATTTTTAAAAAAGCATAAAAAAAGCATAAAATGATCATACATGTTATTTATAAGATTGTTTCGTATGAAAACATTACCTAGAAATCATAGCAATCGTCCAAATTCCATTCCATTCTGGTGATCAAGCACTGTTACAGTTCTCAGTTTTATAGCAAAATCAAATGGCCAAAACTTCTGATATTTTTAAGACTGGGCTTCTTCAATTTCGGTAATGAAAATCACCCAGTTCTTCTTCCTCATTTTATCACTTCCTATTAAAAGTAATTTTCTGATATTCTGTTACTTTCATATTTGTCAATTTTAGGCAAATGGTAAAGGTCCTTGAATTTCCTTAGAATTTCTTTAGTTCTTGAATTCAATCACCGGTTTTGAACGTAGCATCTAAATTTTCTGTTATATAATTTACTTGTTCATGTAAGCTACCTTTCATCTTATATTCTTTTATTTCTGATGTCGGCTTGAAGTAATTTTAGCAGAAAACTCTTCAAATTAAAAGAAGAAAAAACAGCATCTATTTTTGAAATTCACTAATTAATTGCATTTTTCATCTCTTTACTTTTAATTTTCTTAGCTAATAAAATTCAAAGAAAATTATTTTACATTTCCAAACATAAAGATTTTAAACATACATGTCTCTTCATAAATAAATTTTCGCTTTGATATTAAATGAATGAATTAAAAAAATTTTTATAAAAATTATAAATCGGAATGAAAAAAAAATTATGAAGCTAAATTAAAATTTATACTAATATATACTACACACACAGTGTATACTAGTATATATCATAAGTTATAAACTAGTTATAAAACTGTATGTGGTAGAGGAAAACAAACGAGTTTACCTTTCCACGGCAGACATACTGCTTTGCATTTTATTTGTTTTGTGGAAATTATTATATCCTCCTCTGACACATTGCCTATTTTAAAAGAGGGGAAATTTTTTGGCCCACCTGCATAAGAGCACTTCTTAAAAGGTCGTACGTCCTTATATTTTTTTCCAATAACATAGATTTCTTTGTTAAATGCTTCTAAAACCGATGTCATTTTTATGATACTTTCATTTCTCAAGATAAGGAAGGAATCTTTATTGCCTGATTCGATAGAAAATTTTGCATTTTTTACTTTACAATAAGAAACGCCTTTCAATCCTTCCTTTTTAACTTTTTCTTCCTTGTGCTCTCTTACTGAAACTGGAAGCCACTCTTCTGGGTGAGTCATTGCATTTTTGCTTTCAGGCTTCTCCAAAAGCCTTTTTACAATCTGTTGCAAGGGTTGATTGGATTTTGTAAGTTTTTTTTTTTAATATTTGAAGATGGTTTTCGAAAGGAAAGCTGCTAAATTGATCTAAGGCCCCGAAATTTAAAACGTCATCTGGTAAGTGAATCAGAGAATGAACATTATAGGAAATAAAATTCTCCCCATATAATTCCTCTGATTCCCTTACAAAACTTTTCAGCATCTTTTGAGCAACTTTATTATATTTCATACAGTATTCGTGCGATACCAAAAAGGTTATTGCACATGAAAACATCATAAAATGGTCGTACATTTTATTAGTTAGTACATCTCGTAAGAGCAAAGGACCTAAATATAATAGAAATTGCCTAAATTCGGTCGCTTTCCAGTGGTCCAGCTCTTTTGTGGACCTTGGCTTTCTTACAAAATCAGATGGCCAAAACTTCTCTGAGTGCTTTAAACCGAAATTCAGCTCATTTATTTGGGATGGGGATAATCTCCCTATTCGCCCTCGTTTCTTTCCACTCCATATGAAAAGCAGTTTCCTCATCACGCCTAAACAAACGAGATGCATGTATTCTTGAGGGAATTGCTTCACCATGTCTATTTTCATAGCTTCCAATGGCGACGTTCTTATGTGATGCTCAACTTGCTGTTTTGAGCGAAAAGAGTCTTGGGATTGAATGTAGAAGTTTTATGGCACAAGATCCAAAGGAGGATATGCTGCGCCAAACAATTTGTTGAGTTAGATCTAATGGTAAATTGCACACAATAGTTTCATTGTCATAAAATAAATGAAAGTAATAAAATTGTCTATCTCAAGGACACGTATTTTTAAAAGTTCATAAAAATCATTAAAAAGCATAATTCTATAAAATACACAAAAAGGTAAAACGGCTCATTGGTAGGAAATAAGAGTGAATAAAATCAGA
>NW_027261693.1:0-5987 GCF_043381705.1 Parasteatoda tepidariorum | reverse complement strand
TTGTAGGATTGATTTGTGTAGGATGGTTGCTTTTATGATTAATTTACGACCTGTTACTTTTCTTACAGAATAATTAAAAGTTCTAATAATTGAACGCGAGACTTCTCTGAATACCTGCGTTCTTCCAAGAGCTAACTTTTACTCTTTTCCATCCATTCGAAAATGAATGTTAATTTAGTGATTTTAATTGTGATGAGTTGCATTTTTTTGGTAGTTGATACGAAACAGAACATATGCAAGACGCAATCAGTGAATAAAACCTACAGACTGATTTGCAAAAATGTGGATAACTTTTATACTATTAAAAAGTTAACCGATTTGGAATCAGAAGTTTTCGATCAAGTGCTTGTCCAATGCAAAGGGAGAAAAAAATGGCAAATGTCATATTTATTTGATAATATATTTTTTAATACCAGGATACATTACATAAATATGAGATGCCCCTTACTAAGTATCGGAGACAATGCCTTCGCCCGAACTCATTTACTGTCTAAACTACATCTTTCTAACACTAAATTTCATAGAATTCCAAGTGCTATTCGTAACACCAAGACTTTGAAAACACTTGAAATTGAAGACGGTCAATTAACTGAGGTTACAACTGAACTTCAATCAATGTTTGAACTTGTAAACCTCTCATTGACTCAAAACAGAATAAGTTCACTATTGAGCAGTGCTTTCTTGGGTGATCTGAAACTCCAATCAATTATTCTAACGAGCAATAAGTTGAGTAGTTTAGATAATAAAACATTTGATCCGTGCCCAAGTTTACAATTGGTTAAATTGGACAAGAACAATCTCATAACAGTTGATGGTCTATTTCAAAATCCAAGTTTGATGGTAATTTTTACTATATATTTTTATATTTTTTCTTCTGCCTTTAACAATTATTTCGATGAGGAATGTAATGAAACCCGCTATGTCTCATGGTTAAAGCAATGAGTTGTGATTATGAGGTATTGAGGTTCCATTCCCTGTAGTGGCTTGAAGTTCACACCTAGTTTCAGATCGAATTTTCGGTATCAGATTGACTGGGAAGTAAAAACAGTCAGTACGCAATGCTGTCCTCATTGCCACTATGATATCTTTGGTCACGAAATTGTAAATATTAAACATTCATAATCCTCCAAGTATACAACAGACTGTTGTTGTTATTGTTTGTTTTATTAAGAGTTAACAATCAGAAATTTCCGAAAACGTGTTCAACCGCATAGTGCATTTTCCCTTTAAAAGCTAAAGCACATAATTAACTGATTATCTTCTTATCAAGGAAGTATTTCAACAATCCATTCTTATATAGTTGACTAAAGGCAAGAGGTAAAGTTTTACTCAAAAATGTTTCCTTTGAATATTTAGAATAGCGATTCCATGCATAGTAAGCAAAATTTTTAAAACGGTGTAAAAATTTGGATATCTTACGATTTAAAACATTTTCAAATCATGTTAAATAAAGTATTAAAAAATAATTAATATCTATAGAAAATTATTTTCACATCTTTTGATAATCGAATTTTATAAGTAAATTTTATAATTGTGTGCTATAACATTTAGCTTTAAAGAAAATCCAGTTTCAAAAGATTCATAATAGCTAGATTCACTTTAAAAATTCCTAGACATTTAACAATACGCATAATATATAAAATATACATTGAGAGGCTAAACTTTTAACAATTTTTCTATCTAAAATATTTGGGACCCTATTTTGCGAACTGCTGTTGTCCACAATATTTTGATAAACAAAACTCCGAATCCATCCCAGTAAAATGAATGTTTTTTTAGAGAAAGTACGAATTTGAGTACGATTCTGTAACTAAATTAATAGTTAGCACTAATTAATCAGAATATATGAGATCATCTCTCAAAACGTTTAAGATTGCTCCTTAGTTTGTGATCATTAAAAAACCATTAATTCTAGGTAATATCTGTTTTTCTTTTTTGCTCATTATACTAAAGAACTAATTACCGAGAGGAATTTTCTTTCCAATAAAATCCTCTTGAAATATTAGGGGGACTGGAAAGTAATGTCATTTCGGCGCATTAAATATTCGTTAGTCTTAAAAACCACTTCATTTTTTTCCATCCATTTCAATTAATTTTCGATCCGGCATTAAAAGGTTGTTGCTGACGAGAATGAATACATTATTGATTAAGAGTAAAATCCTGATAAGAAATATCAAATGCAACGAAGCGACATTACTTTCCGGTCCACCTAATATTTAAATTATTGATAAAATTTTATCATTGAACATACCTCAAGAAAGAAAGTTTATATATTTATGAATGATCCCTGTGAGCAGCAGCATCCAATACAAGCTACTTTGAATCAATTCCCATTTATATCTGATGCATCCACAACACCCGATTCCCGACTATAGGATCAAAGACTCTTATCCTATCAATGAGTATTCCCAGAAGTTCCCTGTCAACTTTAGGAACTTGGTGAGTGCACGGAGGTATAAAATTAGTAATAAAAACCATTGCTGCCAACTACTACTGATTTTCCTGAAGTTTTTGTTTCTATTTGTCTAAGGACGGCCTTAACCCCTTGGGGACGGGTGATTCAGAAAAGCATTCGTACAAAATCAGAATCAAGTTGCAATTAAATAAAAAACGGTAACTTAAATGTAGTCGTTACTAATTTGACAGACTTACTTTGCTTTTATTTTAATTATTGTTAGTTTAATCATATATATAATCAATGTTAATTCAAAGTATAACTAAATAGTTTTATTTTGAACAAAGTAATGGTGAATTAAATAAATCAAAAAATTATAACTCCGCCCACAAATAAACTGCTAAAGAAATACTTTGATTACCAGTTTTATCTTCTTACCCTGATTGATACGGTTTTTTGCTGTCACATATTTGTGACAGTCGGCGCGAAAGGGTTAAAACGCAATTCATTGTTTTAGTTCATGCTGTAAATTCTTTAACTCAGCGGTTCTCAAATGGTGTTTCGCGGAACCCTAGGGTTCCGTTGAAGAGTTAATGGTGTTCCGCTAGCTAGCGCTTTTATAACCATCAGTAATGTTCTAAAACATCAGATTATATTTAGATCCAAATTTTAATTAATAATTTATTTAATGTTTCGGTTTCCGTAATAAAAAATATAAATGACAATTTTAAAAGAAAATATGATATTTCCAATAACAATATATTGAAGAAAATATGAAAAGAACAAGCAATTAGAGAATATTGCATTGGTATTTCCTATCGCGTTTTTCAAATCCAAATAAAATAGCTAATATCTTTAATAATGAAATATGTTTCCCTAATAACCATTTTCAACGCAGTTCTTTTTAAGTTTTTATTTTGAAGTAAACCGTAATTTTTCTTTTTTCTTTTTTAATTCATTTTCAACAAATGTATACACGCCGAATACTAATTCCTAACTTGACTAAATACAGCACAAGGACAGCAAATTCAACTGTCGGACATGAAATATAATTTAAGATTATTGATAACAAGACAATTAAAAATCTTCATAACTCTAACTACTTTAGTCTTTTATAGGTTATAATGTTTAAAATTACTTTAATAAACTTCATTTATATAATCTGCCAAAAGAAGATTGATTATTTAGGGTTCTAAAGCAGGAAGAATTTGAGAACTACTGCGACAACAAATGAATATTTAACTAATTACGTACTTTTTTTTTACAGAGCATCAATTTGAGCTTTAATGCATTGTCAACCATACCCGAAAATCTTTTCAACAATTTGGAAAATTTGATGGTTATTAATCTTGAAGGCAATTTCATAAGGAGCATTGGAAACTGTTTTGCTCAAAATTATCGTTTGGAGTACATCAATTTAAGTAATAACATGATTAAATCTTGCAATAACACTTTTCACTCATTGCAGTCATTGAAGACTATTGATTTGCGAGATAACTCCCTTTCTAGTATAACACGAAATCATTTTTCATCACTACCGTTGCTTGAAGAATTGATAATCAGTCAGAATAATATTTCCCAGATTGATTCGGAAGCATTTTCTCAGCTGGAAGGATTAAAAAAGATTGATTTGTCTCGCAACAGACTAACAACTTTGTCAAGAGAATCGTTTCCTAGAGCCTTAAAGATTCAACAAATAATTACAACTGGTAAGCATATTTTTTCTCTTTCAATTAGTATCAGAAAATTCGAAAAGAAATTTCTCAACCGCAACGAGTGCATGCTTGGTCATCCAACTTCAATATTTAATTCAAGGTTAATGTTCAACGTCATTCAATTCCAGAATGTATACATGGACATACATGTATATGCGTATGTTATTTACTTAAGTATATACGTGTATACAAGTATATACGTATATACATGTACATATTTTTTACAGATGGTAGCGGGGACGACCGGAGTCGTACTGGAAGTGGAGTCTACATCCAGAGACCTGATGGCGATATCAACATTTAAATGAGAAACCCGGATTCGTGTTCTGTTTCCTGATCGGAGCTTCTTGCTATTGAGGCAGGACTGCATGCAATTGAAGAGGATTCGCTGCTAGACCCTATCTGGATCCTAACGGATAGTAGAAGATCTATCCAATATTTGAGTGCATGGCCCAGAGTGAGCGATAGGGCTGGAACGGCAATCTTGCAACTTCTCAGTAATCTTTCTGTGAAACGGGTTATTTATTTGCAGTGGATTCCGTCCCACGTTGGTCTGTACGGGAATGAGATCTCGGACTCGCTGGCAAAACTTGACACAAACGAGCTTCTGCCGGAAAGTTTGACACTCACATCCTCGGAAATTCACTCCATTAGAAAGAAAAGTGTCCAGCTAGTCTGGAATTCTCCCCCAGTACATTTCTGGTACTCTGGGGATAAGTGGGGATAAGCCGGGTCGTGCTTTGACCTTCAGAGGTAATAGAGGTGATCAGACCGAGTTCACTAGATTCATCAGTGACCACATAAAGTGCATAAGGTATGAACAGCAGCGAAAGGTCTATCCCACCTGCAACAAATGTTTCTCCACTGCAGCCAGCCCGGCCCACCTCCTTAGCTGTGTGGATTTTGGAAAAAAAAGGATTTTCTGCGTGACCCGGTTTTGTTTTTTGATTTCCTGAGTGTGAGTGGACTCATGGACCTGGTCTAGCGGAGCTAGACCAGTGGGGATGAGAAGCAACAACAACGTATATTATGTATCTCAAAACATCGACATGTTTTATTCTTGCTAGGTTACAAGTAACCTAAAAGTACGATATACAAATAACTTTACAAACTTCTGTCTTCCTTTCCCACTTTTCTTAATATTCTGCCAAAAGCGATAATAAAGCGATTTCTTAGTAGCAAAAATTCATCACTACTTACTTTTTCTCGGATCCAAGACGTCCAGTAGATTCTTAAATCTAAAGTAGTGATAAATTTGCATCATAAATAAGTATTTCATATTTTTAAAAATTTAACATTCCTGATCACCTCAATAATTTGATTATTCAAGCACATATTAAAAGTTATGGGACGGATGTAGTTTGAATTTCCCCGTCCACCTATCATATCTGCTCTTGTAACTTTTTTTCACACCTCCACTCTGGTGAATGCAGCGTTGCCACGGGTGAGTACAAATACAAAATGTGGTGACTAATAAAATTCAAAACTTCATTAAAATAAACAACTTTTTTTTAAAAAAATTTTTAGATTACTATTGAAACTAATTGCAAAGAATGATTTTGCTTTAAATATTAATAATTTAAAATATATGAATCGAAGTTAGGATTGAATAATTAAAAAAAATAATAATCCTCTAAAAAATTGTGATCTCCGAATCACAGGTTGCCCATAGGCAAAATGGTTGTTGTCTAATTTTTATTTAAAAATTATGAAAAATGCCTCAATTCATTTTCATGATCTAAGTAGCCTTGTGAAGAGCGGGCTTTTCGCATGCGTTGAGCACGCTGTCTTTCCGTTTGTCTGTTCCGTTTGCTTTCATGTTTTTGGTTCTAAACACCTGTAACTTGAGCAGTATTATTCAAGTCTGTGAGGTGGCG
>NW_027261692.1:0-914 GCF_043381705.1 Parasteatoda tepidariorum | reverse complement strand
TATATATATATGTACATTCTTAACACGTAAAACGAGACGCGCAATTGTTTCGCGTCATTGTTTTCCTAATCAAGGAAGTTTATTGAGTACACTTGCCTGGTATGTCATCAGGTTTATGTTCTTTATGTTTCACTCCAAAAGTGTATTTAGGTGTGGAATCAAGAACTGTTTTCATGGCTTTTTCGGGATCGTAAGCTCCTGGAGCTGTACGAAGAATAATATTAATACTTATTAATAAAAGTTAACTATTATTTGATTTATGGAGATTTAAATTAAATTTTGCGTTACTAAAAATATACTCGCCTGGTATATTATCTGGTTTTGGTTCTTTACGTTTTGCTCCAAATGTATATTTGGGAGTGGAATCTAGTAATACTTTGATGCTTTTATCTGGGTCATATGCACCAGGAGCTGCATGTTAAACATTAATTTTTATACAAATGTTTGATTGTTAATAACATGAGTCAGACAAAAAAAATCGAGAGAACGGTTTACTTACTTTACATAAAACCGTTTATTTTATCATGCTTTAATGATATTTTCATTTTTAAAACGAATTTAATAAATTTGAATTATTTTATTACTTTATTAAAGTTTAAAAAGTGATTAAACTCGAAAAAGCGAACAGCCGTCATCAAAATATGCTGTTTACTGTTAAGTGACAAAATGTGTTGTTTACCGAAAAATCAATCTCAAAGTGTTTGAATCTCAGTGTATTTTATATGTTTTAAACAAATGAAACCATCCAAAACAAGACAGAACTTGCCTGGTAGGTCGTCTGGTTTGGGTTCTTTGTGTTTCGATCCAAATGTATATTTTGGCGTTGAATCTAATACTACTTTGATACTTTTCTCTGGATCGTAAGCACCCGGAGCTGTGAGATTAAAAATTAAGGATTAGTAAAAAAAAATTAA
>NW_027261691.1:0-5993 GCF_043381705.1 Parasteatoda tepidariorum | reverse complement strand
ATCTTTATTTTGGGAGTTCTGCACGGATTCTAATATTTTTAATTTATATACGAATTTTAATTTATATACGAATTTTAATTTATTTACGAATTTTAATTTATTTACGAATTTTATATGTGCAATGGTTTCCAAACTTTGAAATTGCATTATATGCCAACAAAATTTGAGAATATCACCAACAATTTTAGAATTAAAAAATACTACTTTCACAATTTAAATTTTTTTTACATTTTATTCTATACTTTCTTCCATAAACAAAGTTTTTACTACTTTAAATTAGTAATTGTTATAATTTAAACTATTTAAAAACAAAATATTAGTGCTAGGGAAGTTTGTTGCAGAAAGCACAAAAAAAAATCTGCCACAGGGGTAATAACTGAACAAACAAGATAAATAAATAAAAAAAATTATTTAACATAAGATTGAAAAAGAAAAATTTTACTACGTCAACACCTTTGTTCTAAACTAGTAGCATAAATTGAATCTAAAGAATATAAAATTATGAGTGATATAACTAAGACAAGAAAGGAAATTTACTTTTTGTCACTATGTGAAACATCAAAACTTTCACTTATACTTTACATGATCATGATATAATAACTAGTTTTGGACAAAGAACTCTCTTTTTTTAAAATTATATTAGCCACCATAAAAAAGATCAAGAGATTTTTCAGTTCAATTTCAGAGGGTGGAAAATGAAATATGAAATTGAGAATATCTAGCAAAATGCAGCAGAGTTGCACATGAGAGTGTAAGAATCTCATCGAATCCAGTTCAGCAGAAATATTTAATCAAATATGTATCATGATTAGCGCTATCATATGTTACAGACCGACGGTATGGCGAAATGGATTGCGGTTGAATGAATTGTGAAAACGTTGAATAGAATAATGTGAAAACCACCTGTTTGCATAATACAGAGCAAATATCGACATGGTAAAGAAAAAAAAAATTCTCATTTTTGAAAAGTGAAAATAAGCAAAAACACCCCCATGAAAAAAAGCCCCTTTAAGGGCATTTAAAAAACGAAAATAAGCACCTTTTAATAATGCTATGCACCATGAAGAAGAAAAAGAAAAATAACTAACACCAATAGCCCATGACAGAAGATCATTAGTTGTACTCTGTGCTTGACTATGGTTCAGTGACGTGGACAAAGGAAAAAAATATTTTTTAAAAATACATTACTTCTTTAGTTTGTTCAGATGCCTTCATTAGATTATCCATACAATGTTGAATGAATTCTTCTTGTCTTTCAAGTGTCCCATGATGAACTGTGGAAGAATTTAAATTTATTTAGCAATTAAAATTGCATAAAAATAAGTAATATAAAAAAAAAAGTTTTTTGAAGTCAATTCCTACTTCAACAAAGAAAACAAAGTACAACCGCCTTATGACAAAATTGGTTTTGTCATACGAGGGGTTAACACCATAGTTACGTCGAAAGTTTCTTTGTACGGTAACTAAAGACTTCGTTTCTATGAGCCAAATAACACATTGAACCTTTTGTTGCGGAGGCGCCATAATTTCAAATTTTGAGACGTCATTTCAAGGTCAACACCCAGCAGCGCCGCCAACAGTTGATACAAACATTCCCAACTGGTATGAGTAAAACTTTTTGAGCTACTCTTTTCAGAGATATCGACTAAATTTTGCTATCTTTTATAGTTAGTGAGATATGAATTTTTAAAACCCCGGAGTTCTTTTATAGACACCCGTTATTTTATTAAGCAATTGGAAATTTGAACAAGATATATAAATATGTACAGGGAGAGTGCAAACTAATAATAGGTTTTGGAAAGAAAAAAACACAACTATAAAAGTATAAATTTGGCATCGTGAACCACATGTGCTACCACGTAATGTTCTTTATTGAATTTATCCGACACAGCGAATATAAAATAATTAAGGGTGGGCAATAAACTATCTTTTTTGTTCAAATAGAGCTGTAAGTTAGAAATTATTACCGATGTTATCTTTAAAATATGTGAAAAACTGAATTGCTTATAGTAAAATTTAAAACAATGACTAAGGTTTAACTAAAGAGAAAATACCATTTTGTTTTTTGCTCATCCCTATTTAATGAATGAATCAATATTTGAAAAAACTGCATTAACATCAAGTGTCCTCCACTACATGTTCAAAAGAAATAGAATTGTTTGAACAAGATATGTGTAGGGAGATTGTGAACTAATAGTAGGAATTAAAAAAAGAAAATTATTCCTACAAAAATTACCATTAATGTAATAGTTCTTCAGATATTGGATAGCTGCCATACTCACATCAGTATTCAATGCACGGAGAGCGATTCCCCACAGCTGTTGCATTCTGTTCATTAAAAAACAGAGTAAAGAAAGAGTTGAAGATAATTTTTTCTTCTTTTTTTCTGCAGAATTATAATCTAAAGATACTTTTTTATGTTCATCGGAAAGAAAAGAAATACTCCTGATTTTTCTGTTCTCATTTCAGAATATAAAAAAATTTGCCAATGACTGGTTTGCTTCAACAAAATTTTTTATTGATAAAACAAAAATAAATAAATAATAATAATTCTGAAATCGCAGAAGTTTAAAAGATACTTGCTTCACTCTAAAAACGATGTTTTTTCTTTAATTTTGTGAAAGAACACCATAATTTTCAAAGAACATGATAAAAATATTTTATATTTTAACAAAATATGACCCTGAGTGAGGATTTTGTTACAAATTCAGAACATCATGAAATTGGGGGGGGGGGATTCCATTTTAAAAATAAAATTCTTCAGTGACCTAAATCCATGACTTTCCATGATTTTTTGATTTTTTTTAAAAAAAAATAGCCATAATCATGACAAATTTTGTTCAATACCGAAATTCATGACTTTCCAGGGGCACAAATATCCTGTATGTAACATATTTTTTTTTTAAAAAAAAGATTTATAATTAAATTACCTACCAACGAAGAATGCTAAACTTTTATAGTAATTAATTTAAGAAAAATCTTACTTTTTACAAGAATCTGGACGTTGGATTTTTAAAATTGTGTAAATAAGAACCAGAATATTGGATTTTAATATCGTGTGAAAATGAATAGCAAATTAATTTAAAAAAAGTGTAAAAAACAAGTTGTGAAATTGTATTTTAAAAACACGTAAATACGAATCGCAATGTGTAGCTTTTAAATAACGTAAAAATACAAAAATCAATAATTGATATAACAAGCGTGTGAATACAAATCGAAATATGAAATTTCAAAAACATGTGAATACAAATAGCAAAAAAAAATTTTACGAAATTCGTAAATACAAATTGTGACATTTGATTTTTTAGATATTGGATTAATTCTGCGTAATAAATTATTGGATTAATTCTGCATTAAAATTTTTTTTGAACCAGCATAAAAGTGCTTTTGTATTAACCTCGTGATATTTAACTGTAAAAGTAAATTTATAAAATATTTAAACGCAAGCTCAATTATGATGTAATTGTATTTCTTGTAAATATCAAATTTTGAAATATGGTTTCAATAATATGAGCTCATTTCAAAAATTTTCATATAGTGGGACAATTTTTTCACCAAGAAATTTTAGTTGTCAAAAGTTGCTATTAGTTTAAATAAAATATCTAAAATACGGAATTTCCTAAACTCTAGAGAAATCATGATTTCTGAGATAATACAGCAATACTTTCGAGTTTAGATGTTTTTGTAAGTGAAATATGTGATAATATCAGAATATAATTACATCAGCGGCAGAAGATGGAGTGTCATAGGAAGCGGTTGCTAAATGTGCTAGACTACTAAGTTGTTGCAAAAGATTTAAAGCCATCATGCTAGTAGACTCAGGTGGCAACTGAGGCATCTTGAAAACAAAAAGAAAGTGTCTTAATACATTCATATTTACAGTTTGTTTACTTTTCAAAAATATACATCACCAATAAAATAAACATGATAAATTTTATTCATCATTTACAGCAGGGTTAGCAAATCCCAAATCAAATAAAACTGAACTTTCATTATTTAAATTTAGATTCTCTTCAGAAATTTTCTTTTCGTACACAAATCAAAGCTTTGATGAAACACGTCGATAAAGCTTCATATTATTTAAAAAAATAATAGAATTACTACAGACTAGACACTGAAGAAATAAAATTTTAGCAGCTATATTCAAGATTAATACTTTAAATTAATTTGTAAAGGCTAAGACCAAATTTGTCAGTTGGATATCATAGACAATATTTTAAACAGAAAAATCAGTCGCGAAAACGTCTTCAAATAACTCAAGGAGGACATCTCTTAAATCTGATCCCAATAGAAACCAGTCAAATGTTTGGTTCTTTAATGTTAATTTCACTTTTTGCATATGTCTTAAGAACTATTTTAGAAAATAAAACAAAATTGCACGAAACTCGTTTATCTAAAGAGTTTCATACAGATCATAATTTTGTGAAATTATTTCTTGTTCTATTATTTATTATTTAGTTGCATCAGAAATTATTAAAGTATTTTTTTGAACTTGGTGCACTGTACTTAATAAGAAGTTTTGCATACAAAATCACGCATTGACTGATGCTTCTTTTTTTAAAGATTACATAAATTATATTTACATAATGAAGAATCTAATATAAAAATATACATAAAATAAAACATACCATCAGCTGAGATCTAGATTTTACTAATGGTCTTCCTTCAGCCTTTTTTCCCAGATCAAACTAAAAACAACACAAGTTTCAGCAACATAAGTTTCAGAAAATCAAACAGAAAATTATTTCTATTGAAGTTGTTAGAAAATAAAATATTTGAACTTATGCTCTTAAACAGAAAAAAAATATTAACATGAAAATTTTTTAAACCAAAATCTGCATAGTCAAAAATTAGAAAATTTTACAGTTTTAAACATTTCACTTTCACATAGGATAATGAAATGTTTATAATAGACCATGATGAGAGATTTTAAAAAATCAAGTGAATATGATTTTTAAATCACATCCAATTTGAGATTTATTTATTCCTTTAAATACAAAGCACAAATTTTGATATTTAAATCCTGTGATATAAATCACGTCGTGGGATGTTGTGATTAAAAATGGACTTTCAAATCTAATGAAATCTGATCATGTTCTGTGATTCTTTAATTTACACGACTGCGGATCGCATGTGATTTTTAAATCACCCGAACATTGATCATACCAATATGGATTATAACGGATAATTTTTTAAAAACATGCTAATGTGTTTCATGATTAACAATTTTTAAATTGCACAAATGGATCTTATTGTAGGATACGGATCGCATTTTGTGATTTTAAATTCAAGTGAATTCAAATCATGATATGCAATTTTTAAATCGCACAAAGATAGATGTGATGCGTGATTTTTTAAAAACCACTTGAATGCAGATCGCCATGAGTCATTCTTTAAATCGGACAAATATAAATCACGATGTCAATTATGTATCATAATTTAAACTTAATGCGGTCACCTAATAAAATATGTGCTATTCCTATATTTGAGTCCTTTAGCGAACAATTAAGACACATGCAAATAATAAATTTTATTTAATTCCATGCAAAGAAAACATAAGTAACGACTCCCGGGGCAGAATTGCGGCGACATTGTTGCACAATGTTACAGATTTTTGCAGAAAGATTTTTCCTTTGAGAAGGGAAAATGTTCGGTTTTTCTTCTTTTTCTACAGAATTTCTTTCAAAGATGTTTTTCTTTTGCATCAGAGAGGAAAGAAATAATCATGATTTTTCTATTCTCATTTGAGATTTAAAAAAAAAAAAAAAAAAAAAAAAANAAAAAAAATAAAAAAAAAAAATTGGTAACTGGCTTTAGCTGAAATTTCAAATTAATAATGTAAAATAAAAATTCAGAAATCACGAAAGTTTAAAAGATAGTTCCATCTAGAAATGATGTTCTTCTATTTTTTTTTCTTTTAAAGAGCAACCATATTTTACTTACACTTATTTGGGTATGTCTTTCTTAAAGAGTCTTATTTAAGTCATCTTTAT
>NW_027261690.1:0-5995 GCF_043381705.1 Parasteatoda tepidariorum | reverse complement strand
TATATATATTATGTTAAAATTATTAAAAACAAAAAGTCTTATGTGATAACTGTCACTAACAGAATGTGCTCAAGTGTCTCACATTAGATGTATAAAAAGTGAGATATTTTTAGACATCTATCTTATATGCTTTACAAATAAAAAGATATATTGAATCACGAACTTGGGTTAAAAAAGGAAAGGAAGTAAAACGAATGGATCATTAATAGTTTTATTGATATCAGCTCTGTTTTTTAAAAAAAAGATTATAAATCTCTTTTCAAATGCAGAAGCCATACAGAAAAATAATTCAGATGAGGTCTTGGGACTTTACAGTGAGCCACATGTTTCTATGGGTCACATTTTTACAAACTGCATCTTAGTATTGTTTACTGATAGATGCTCAACAAATTTTTTATAATTTTTATGAGAAGAAGGGAGCGTAATACATGGAAATATCTTAATGTTAAGAAAAAAATCATAAAAAGCACTAGTCAAAATAATTTGAAAAGGTAGCTAATCATTATGCAGCTCTAAACATTTCAATTTATTACTATACTTGCATAAATTTGTTTTACTATATAGTACACAAAAAAACGTTATTGAAACTTCCGATTAAAAAAAATTAAAGTTAAAATTACAAGTCAAAATATCACTGTTAGAAAATTTGAATAGATAAATTTTTGTAGAATAAAACAAATCAAAATTATTTTACGTAAAATGTCATTTTACAGCAATAATTTATTATTTATGCAGCATCTGAAAGCTAATTTTATTAGACACTAACAGAAGATACTGCATAAAAATTAACTAACAGAAAAATCCAACAGGACTAACTAAATACTAACAGAAAAGCACATTTTTCCTACATAAGATAAGTTTTTTGTCAGCCTATAAATAAAAGCACAGGTGAGTCATAACAGACCTGTGAATTACCAGGGCATGATTCTATTCTACTAAGTTTAAGATGCTAAAATATTTTTTTAGTTTATTTAAGACACTTTCATTCTTATTCACTCCTATTTCAATGAAATCAAAAGCAAGGAAGATTTCTATACACTAAAACCAACTGTATATTAATTCATAACATTAGTAATTAATAAATCAATAAACTGCATTTATTATAACCTTTAAATTAACAACCACAAACAACAATCACAATGGCTACAAATGTTCCACAGAATGGAGTATTCATACTAATAAGATTTTGCCAATTTAAAACTCTGAATACTGTCCCACTGGTTCAGAGCACAATAGAAGTTACATTAGGGTCTATAACTTTCACTATTTTTGTAAGCCATAGAAGATAAGCAATAGTTTTAAAAGATCCTATCCTCATACAGATTTGAGCTTGTATTAAGTAAGAAAATCTTTCATTAATTAAGACAAAGTTGAAAAAAATAGTACTCTAAGTCAGTTTTCCCAATTTTTGTAGCTGCGGAACCTTAAATGACCTTCTTCTTGCAAAATCTAAAAGTTCATTAGCAGTTATGGACATATTAATGAAAGAAAGAGTACTAATTATTCAATTTAAATTCATTTAAAAAAAATTTTAATATTTTTAATCAACAAGAAATTTAAAATTAGGGCTCGTGTCAGACAATTGAATTTGCAGGTCCAATGTAACATGAAGTTTTTTTTGTTGCTTTTTTATATTTCCAATGATCTAATTCTGTATTTGTTTTGGGGGTAAGCATAAGAGGAAAATGAAGAAAAGAAGGAGATAAATTATTGTATTTGTTGAAATAAGAAAAAAATGTAACAAGTCTTTTGAATAGCTATCAAGGAAGCATATTTCTTCCATTGCTGAAGTTAGTAGTTTTATTTTAAGTTGAAAACGTCAATGAGAAATTGTAAGAAATTTTTTTTATAAATGCACAAGGTTTCATACTTTATTCAATATATTAAAAAAACTATCCTTTTTAAAATTTAGTTACTTTCTTTACCCTTGGTAAATGATCCAATTTTGGAAAAGCAATTAAAATATAAATGGATTATTGATTGGGTGGAAACCAGGTGGTTCCGCTGGTTAAAGAAAGCCCAAATTCTTAGAAATTTTGTGACCCTACCATGTAATTCTAGGGTTTCCTACATGGTTGCCACTGATATCTGAAGAAAAAAAATTCCCTGTGTTTCCCCTGCACACATTATACATAGCATATTAAGAGTAAACACTTATTCACAGTGTTCTTGTGAGCTATAATAGGATAACGATGTTACTTTCAGTTACTGGAAATACTTAGAAAAATAAGAAACAGCTCAACATAAAATAAATAATGCTACAATAAATGAAATAATATAATACAGATGAACTATCATCTTTATCTATCTCATAGATTAAGCTTTGAGAGGTCTGCATTTTTTAAAAGACAAAAATAAGAAATAAAAATTTAATTCCCTGTTTTTTCCAGTTTGCAAAGAAAAATTCGAAATTCCATTCATTTTCCTCTTATTTTAGATGATTTTTAAATCCCCTGCATTTTCCAGGTTCTTTCTATTCTACCTGTGGAGTGGAAACCCTGCTCTAGGAAGATCTTATATAAACCTCTTAGTCATTAAATTTACCAACAAACCAATGAATATTTTATACTTACTGTGTCACCCAATTTATTAATTATTTCTGGCATACTCTGCTCAACAAGAAATGATGCATCCACTTTAGAGGCTCTACACAAATGCAAATATTAACTTATGTTATTCTAAAAATTTAACAATTACTAAATACAAAATTTGTAATCAGAAAATCAACAAAACAATAATTATCTAACAGAAAATATGAAGGGAGAGAAGATGAATATAAGGAAAGTTTATAAGCGGCAAAGAAAAATTTTAACCACGTAACTGTTTGTAACAAGCTTCCGCTTGTTACAAAACATGAATTTAAAAACAACTTTATTAATATAAAGATAAAAGGGTTATATTGAACCTAAAAAAGCACAAATAAAAATAGTTTGAGCAGATACAGTTGTTTTAGTATTATAAACAAAGTATGATCCTCAATATAAAGACATATTATATTTGTGTTTCATTTTTTTTTTTTTTTCATTTCTAAAAATGTAACATATATGTTTACTTTAAGCAACAGTTGTTGAAACTACAAAGTAGTGTTAACTTACACATATTTTTTTACTTTTTTCAGTTTATGTAGGTATAATATTTCTTCATTTAAAGAATGTTTAACTTAATATTATTAATTTAAATGATTATCTATAAATTTAAACTAATAAAGAAAACAAATTATTTTACCATAACATTTAAAAAAATCAGCTAGCTACAGATGTATACATAGATTGCATATTTTTGTGTGCAATGATGGTTCTCACTTGTCCAGAAGAAAGTGAATAGTGGTGGATAGCTTATAATAAGCTATGTACCATAAAAGTTTTGTTGTCTTAGCTTTTACTTCTTTTCCTTAATATTTCAGCAGTAAGAGATTTCTCATGTAAATCTGAATATGTAACTTTTAGTAAATAATTTTCTTCACATATAAATAATAAATCCTATGTTTTCAGGTTGTAATGCTTTTTTAATATTATTATCTAAGATTACAACAGACAAAGTTGAACATTAGAAATTAACCTCTTCACCAAGATAAATATTTTGTAAATTTATGTGTATTTTCATAAAGTACAAAAGATTTATAATTTGGAATCATTGATAATTCAAACGAAATAAACAAATAAAAGAAATTTCATATAATATCTAACTTTCAAAAGATCTTTAATAGAGTAATATTTAAAAAATCGCTAGGGGTACGCTAAAGTTTTTCTTTTTCAGAATTTATTCTTTACGTTTTCTACTGATGATATCAACCATAATTAGGACCTAGGGTCTGATTCGTGATAGTCGGTTTACAGCCTGATTCTTTTAACCTGAAGTTAGGATCTGAAGTCAGACTCATCATTACAACCGAAGAAGTTATTTCCATAAACACAAACAAAATTTTATAAAAAATAATTCAAGTTCCTTCTGCAACTAAGAATAATTTCACTGCAAAATTTCCACAGTTGTAAAAGAATAAAAAATCATCTTTAAATATTTAAAACACAACTCAGTAATTATATTACATAAAAATTTTAAAATTATAATTTAGAAGTAATTTGTAAATGCTAAATTTACACTATATTACGATCTTTAATGGTATTAAACTAATAGCTAAGAAATGAAATTTATTAATATACTTACTGATGAGTTGGAATGAATGTTTGAAAGCAATAAGCAAGAATGCTTAATGCAGCAGTATATATCTAAAAAGAAAGCATAAATAAATTTAATGAATATTATTACAGATACAACACAAGTAAACTCTTACAAAGTCTAAGAACATAAAATTCTTTTATTGCATCAAAAAAAAAATTTAAATGTTAAGCATGTCTGTAAAATTCTCCCTTCCTGAAAAAAATTAACTACAATGATTAATGATTCTAATTTCAATTGAATAGACAAATAAATAAAATTTGTAAGCTTTGATTAAAATGTCAAGTGAATTAAATGGATTGAACTTTTATCAATATGATAAATTATATTGTTACCTAAATGTAATAGATTATTTTAATAAATATATTGGGAGTATTTCATCACATCATAATCATTTTTATGAAACTAAACTAAAATATTTTTTATTTTAAATTTTTATTTAGAATGTTAGGTTGAGTAGAAGAGTTTAATGGCTAAAAAGCTAATTTACAAAACTTAAATGAAATTTCCCATTTAAGGTAAGAGAAAGAGATTTCCCTTAAATGGGAAATATCTTTCTTTTACCTTAGAAAAAGATGAATTTTCAAAAAAATAAAAATAACTATTTGCCAAGTTAGATAGAAATTGACAACATTTTACATTGATGCATATGAAATTTAACCCAGATAAACCTCATTGCATCAAAAACATACAAAACTATTAACAGAAGTTAAATTGGAACATGTCAGATTAACTACAAAAATATCTGCAAAAGAGTTAAGGTTAGTACTTTGCACCTTTAATAATCTCAGTACATAAAAATTTGATACCAAAACCAAGAATTTTAAGGATGTTCATTTCCTCCTATTTCTTGCACTCGGCACACAGATAGTCCTAAATACAAAAAAGCAAGTAGAATTCTGCATAACTCATTTAATGAAGCTTACTTACAAAAAAGAACTTACTGAAACCACTTTGTCACAAAGGGCTTTTTGTAGGAGAAATGCAGCTCCTTTGATAATGTCACTTGGTGGATGAAATTTCCCTTTTTTTTGATATTTTTCCAAAAAAATTTGCAATTCTTTCATGGCTTCTTCTCTCTGATCAAATGACTTTGAATACATTTTCTCTACCTGAAAATATCATGAAAATTAAACAGAAATAGATGTAAGATATTTGTCAGATGATTTATGGTAATGGTTCCAAAACTGTGTGAGGCAACATCTTTGATCTGAAAAGCATTAAAATTTTTCTCTATCTATACGCTACATTCAATATTGCCTTCTAGAAATTAGCGTAAAAGGTAGATTGAGTAAGCAGGCATTTAAAATGGGCACTTAAATAGAAAAACATTCAGGAACCATTGACAATCTTAATAGGGAAAGAGTACTAGTTTCCCTAAGATGCGACCCAGGTTTGAACCCTAGTAAAGATGAATTTTATGCCCAGCCTACAGTGACCACGATGCTGATGTAAAATATTTCCAGTGGTAGATGAAACATGGGTTAGAATCCTTTCACCATAGGGTTAACCATGAGTGAGTTTTATAATTTTCCTCTCCATGTATTGGTGTGGGTTTGTTCTATCAAAATGTCCTTTATGAAGCCTACCTTGTCTCAATGATTAATCCTTGAGCTTCCTTGTTTTCTAGCTTGGATTTAAAAATTATAAGGCTAAGGAGATGAACATTGATAGTCACAATCCCAAAAACCCCTGTTTAGTGTTATAAAATAAAATAAAATGGGTTTAATTTAAAAATGTAAACCTACTGGTACTTATTTTTTTCCTTTAGAAAGCAAATTCTTGAACTATTTTTGAAATAATAAATATTTTCCATTAC
>NW_027261689.1:0-6002 GCF_043381705.1 Parasteatoda tepidariorum | reverse complement strand
AAGTACAAATAAAATAATTTTCCACAAATTAAATAAGATAAAATTAAGAAAAAATATTTTACTTCTAGTTCACTTTTTTTATTTCGATGTCTTAAGTTTTATAACCATATATTTTTATTAAAAAGTAGTATTTGCAAAACTTATATACTTTTGATCTGATTATTTGAACCTTTTTTTATTGTATTGTATGTAGGGATAGGCATCTCTTTTAACTAAAAAATCATAACTGGGTCCCAATATTTAACTAAAATAAAAATTACCAGTAGATTACTGGATTTTGCCAGTTTCTCATGGTCTACTGGTTTAATAAAAATTCTTCTAGTTTTTGTACAGTTTAGAAAATTCTCTAAAATTGAGTAAATTTTCTAAAAAAATATCCCTTTTGAAATAGAATTTTCGCTCAGAATATTTAAACACATAATAGTTGACGCTCTCTTGAGTATTTAAATAAGTAGTACTAATACATAATGAAGCATGCCGCATTTATAGAAATCAGTTCAAAACTTTTTTTGTTCTAAAACTTTCAGTTTATTTTATTCAGAATTCCCTTTTTAAATCTTTTAACTATCTCTTTGATGAATTAAATGCCTATTATTATTCAAAATTATGAATAAACATAATGCATAACATTTGAAGTTTATTTAATGATAAACATAACTTAATAATATTGCAGTTTTCCTAATTTGATGATTCTAGAATTCCCTATGTGTAAAATATTTAATACAATATGTAACAATTATCAATTATCAATTCTCTGAAATCTACTGAATTTTTTTCCTATCCATGTTGGCAGCTATGCAATGCTAAAAAAATCCCATTTGAAATAGAATTTTCGCTCAGATTATTGCTTGCTTGAATATTTAAATAAGTATTACTAATACAAAATGAAGCGAGCGTCATTTACATAAATCAGTTCAAATTGTTTTTTGTTCTAAAACTTTCAGTTTATTCAGAATTCCCTTTTTAAATCTTTTAACTATCTTTGATGAATTAAATGCCTATTATTATTCAAAATTATGAATAAACATAATGCTTAACATTTGAAGTCTATTTAATGTTAATCATAACTGGATAATATTGCAGTTTTTCTATTTTGATGATTCTTAAAATCCCTAAAATTCCCTATTTGTAAAATATTTATAGTTTGTCTAAGCTAAAAATTCCTCCTGCCACAAAGTCTAAGGCTGTCTGGTGCTATGGAAACAAGAATGGTGCATTTTTGGGAGGGTAACTTCACTCTAGGACTAACACAATATACCGAAGAGATTCCCTTTCTCTCGCCTACCCGACCCAAAACCACTCCAAAACAGTGACCCCGCACCCCTACTTGAAATAGTTATACCTCGTCACCATATTTACCACCACTGGTCCAGACTAATGTCTGGGGGAGTTCTAATTTTAGACAAACTGTAGTACATTATGCAACAGTTATCATGAAGTTTATTTTATTTTCTGAAATCTACTGGATATTTTTCCTATCTATGTTGGCAGCTGCAGTTGGCCAAGATTTTTAAACTTGCCTTATGGGAGGGGAAAGTTTTATTTAATTATGTTTAACTAATACTTATATAATAAATTTTGTAGGCGTATGTCAGATTCCATTGATAAAAGGTTCTGTTTTGACATCATATGTGAAGACAAACCAGGTGTTCTTACTTTTCAAGCATTATCTGAAGAAGATAGACATTTGTGGATGGATGCTATGGATGGAAAGGAACCAGTGAGCACTTTTTTTGTCGTTACTAAGATATGTGTTTATCAAAAATAAATTTTAATTGTACTCAAAGGAAATTAATATGAGAATTTTACTGGCGTAAGAAATTAAGAGAATTGAAAGATTTGGTCGATTATTTCTAGAACTACTGAACCGATTTTAATGAAATTTGATCCATACATGTATTGATACAATACAAAACAAATAACCATTCAACAATTGTAATACACGTGCATAGTCGTGCCTAACACTCGTTGGTGTCGTAAGGTATAGAATTGCCTCAGGACAAATCAGGCCAATTGCCGCAGGAAATAATAAACTGCCTTATTTTAAATATGAAATCACACTACAAGGCCTGCAAGAGGGGACCATACCACCATATTAACCCATTTTTTTTTGTTATTCTGCTACCGCTGTTTAATACCTTCGAACTCCAGCGAGTGTTGCGCATGATCATGAGCATGTATTACAATTGTTGAATGGTTATTTGTTTTGCATTGCATCGATGTATGTAGATATCAAATTTCATTAAAATCGGTCCAGTAGTTCTAGAAATAACCGACCAAGTCTGCAAATTCTCTTGATTTCTAACACCAGTGTATATTTTTCAAGTTCTTTATAATTTGTTGTAATTTTATAGAAATTTTTTTGTTTTCTTTGAAGTTTCTGTTTTAGAAATTGCATGAATCTCACAGTTGTAATTTGTATATAAAAATTATTACTTATTGTGATAAAGATAAATTTTTTTTTATTCATATTAAAAGCTTGCTCTATTTAGTCTGTAATTTTCTAGCATTTTAAATGTTTGTTACATTGGTCACTGAAAATTAATAAATGTGTGTATAAATTTATATTTGTTTCATTGCATAATTAAGTTTCAATTTTTGTTTTATTCGAAAGTTTTATACAGTGATGCTTGTATTCTTCTTTCCTTAGGCTTACAGTCAAACTGGGAAACTACCAAAGCAAGAAGAGTGTAAGATTATTTATTGTTTCTGTATTCATTTTTAACATTTTATTCTTTCCTTATTTACTAAAGACTGAAACTGATGTAACTCTTAATATTGTTAGGAAAAAGTGATTTCAATAATTGTTTTTGTATTATTTATTTCAGTTTTTTTATAACTGATGAATAATATTTTATACAATGATATACATAAACAAAGTGTCTAAAAATAAATGAAAATTTGAAAAATCAGTTATAGAAGAGAGACCGTGATATAGATACTTGATTTCCTTCGTTCTGCTTAGGAAAAAGAAAATCTGTTTCCCTAAGTACTAAAATTAGCTACGAAACTCATCAGAACAAGGCAATTCTGACTGAAAAAATTCTAAAACAATGATTTCTGCTGCATGTCAGACTATTCTAAATGAAATATTTTCATAGATATTTATTAATTTTCTCCTCAGATATCCTTAGATTATTTTATTTTATAACCATCGTACCTAACCATCAACCCTAAGTACTAAAATTAGCTACAAAACTCATCAGCACAAGGCAATTCTGACTGAAAAAATTCTAAAACAATGATTTCTGCTGCATGTCAGACAATTTTAAATGAAATATTTTCATAGATATTTAATAATTTTCTCCTCAGATATCCTTAGATTATTTTATTTTATAACCATCGTACCTAACCATCAACCTTACCATCAACCCTAAGTACTAAAATTAGCTACGAAACTCATCAGCACAAGGCAATTCTGACTGAAAAAATTCTAAAACAATGATTTCTGCTGCATGTCAGACAATTCTAAATGAAATATTTTCATAGATATTTATTAATTTTCTCCTCAGATATCCTTAGACTATTTTATTTTATAACCATCGTTGAAACCATCGTTGCCGACCTAATTTTTGGGATTACAACTATTAATGTTCAACTCTGTAATTTTGAACTCAATCCCGAAGACAAGGGAACCCCTGCCTCCAAATACTGAAAGAAATTTGCCTTCGTGGATGACTCTTTGATGGAATTAACCCGTATTTGCATTACATGGAAGGGGAAACCTCCTACGGTTGGCCTCATGGCAAAGGGACTCTAACCTATGATCCGTCTACCACTGAGCCTATTTTACGTCAGCTTTGTGCTCGGAGCAAGCTGGTTGCAAAATTCGTATTGACCTGCCAACACTGGAATTCAAATCCGATTCACCTCATTGGAAGGCGAACCCATTATCCGCTAAGCTACCACGGCTCAGCATTATGTTATTGTAATATGTAGTTATTTTGCAAACATTGTTACATAGTTTTTGTCAATTAGCAGATATGCATTTGTTTCCTACAAACTATACATTACTATTTCTATTTTATTTTCCTTATTTGATTTTCAAACTATCTCTTATGTGGTTAAGGTGTGGGACACCTCTTATGTGGTTTATTTAAAAAAATATCTCTTTGTAATTTTTATATCCAAAGAAATCTAGCTAAAGATACAAAGTTTTGCATATGTATGCTTAAGAAATGTAGTACAAGTTCATACCAGCATTTTCTCTTCCCCGTCTAAATACCCCTGGACTGGTAGAGTAGAGTAGTTAGTATCATCATATGCATATTTGTTTTGAACAAATTCGCAGAAAAGTTCTCTTGCAGAACATATTGCATACAATTAGGTTGTTTTTAAACACAAAGAACTGAATCACAAACTTTAAGAGGTAAAGCAACAAACCAATCATACACAAACAAATGACTTGTGTGAAATCCTTCAAAAATAACCACACTTTCTGTTAGGAACTTAACATCAGATTTCCCATAACTGAGTAAGAAACTGAGTGATGTAATTTTTAAAAAAAATCAAGCCAAATTCATAAAGCTTACTTTCTATAAATTTTTTTGAAATGCGGCAAAGTATTGATTTTATCTATGCAACTATGCAAACTACATTATCTTAGCATTGTTTGTGTATGCACAATAAAGGTAAGATGTTCTTTGAGCAGTTGAGAGCAGAATTACTCTTAGCAATAGTTTTATAAAAACATTTATTTTTTTAAGGAGAATTCGAAGGTCACTTGAAGTCTGCATTGTTTTTATCTTTATTGTTTATATTTAATGCATTATTTCTATTTATTACCTGTTGCATTCATCTTTTACTAATAAAATTGTGTTTCAAAAAAGAAAATTTAATATTACTTTATAATGTGATGTAAATTTACCTCATTTAATAAGTGTGTCATCAGAGCAACTTTTTGTTGGGCTCTTCTTGTTTTCTGGGTTCAAAGTTACTAGGTTATATCAAGCTTTAAAAAATTTATACAATCAATCTTGAAATAAGAATTGTTTTATAAAGATTCATTCAGCATATAATAATTTTTTTTAACAGTTTTGCATTCAATAAAATTTTTGTATAACAAATTTGTTTAAAAAGTTTTCATTTATTTACAGATTATCTTGATGAAGTGGGATTCTTTTTTGTTCAGCAGTGCATTGATGCTATAGAAATCAGAGGCTTGGATGATGAAGGATTGTATAGATTAGTTGGTGTTAACTCTAAAGTTAATAAACTTACTCAAATGGCATTAGGTAATTATATACTCTAAAGAAATCATACTTTAAGAAAACACTGAAAATTTTTGCATTTCTTCACCAAATTTTTATTGTTTCCTAATGTGTAAAATAGACATTTAGGTTTATGTGTAAAATAGGCATTTTGGTTCAGTAAAGGCATCACTCTCCAAGGGTGCCGGTAACGGGGTGCAAGAGGGTGCACTTGCAGCCCCCTGACTTTTTTTTTTAAACAATTAAAGAGATACAGAAAAACAATTTTGTTATAAATTTTTTTTATTGAAAATATTTTTATTCAAAAACAAATAATTAGTTAATTATTGACACATAACAATTAAAAAATTGTTTAATCAAATTGTAATTGTATTGTTCGCTGTCAAAATCTGTTTATAACTTTTTCAATGAATTTTGAGTCATCTTTGATTCTTTTCTTATGCACACTGAGCATGCACAAACTTGGCAGATATCTAAGCTATATTTTTAAATTTCATTTAATAAAATGTAAATAATATTATATTTTCTATTAGTTATTTAGTTTAACAAAGGTGTATAGCACTGACTTCTCACAACTGTAAAACTTCATCAACACAATAAATACCAATTGTTAAGAGTCCACAGACACGTTAGTATACGAAACTACTGTTTGTAGTTATTTGTGTTTCAAAGTCAGTCAAAGCCAGGGCCATCAAAACAGTTTCTCGTGAATGTTCTCGTTTCTTGAGAATTTGCAAGTACAATAAATTCATACTTTTTTTTAAATCTTGAAAAAAATTAACAGATGAAAGT
>NW_027261688.1:0-6028 GCF_043381705.1 Parasteatoda tepidariorum | reverse complement strand
TCGACACCCTTGCGTGAAGTCGCTTGTTGGTACCCAATTAAATAATATCCGAAAATTGATTTAGCGTGATAAGAACTGACCCTAATAACTGTAATGCTAATTAGCTTGTCACCACGTATATTCGCTTACATCTGATTTCAGCACTTTTCGGTACTTTTTTTTTTAGATATTACAAAGAATTTGTGATAATAGGGCTGTAATTTTGCAATTTTGTAGAAAAAAAAGTAATTACAAAAGCAAATGTTTTACCCAGATGGTTTGTAAATAGATAAGCATGACATTCAAAATCTAAAATTAATAGGATTCTTTCTGCCAGAGGCCCTGGTATTCAATACATGAAAATAAAGTCTTGCTTTTGTGTGTGAGAGAAGAAAACTTGTTTTTCAATTGATATACAGACCTTGGCCAAATTATTAGTCGCACTGTAAGATTCTATGTGAAATCTTAATGATCGGATGATACTCTACAGTTTTATTGTTTTTACGTGACTGAAACCGGTTTGCACTTGTTTACGTTTGTGTATCAATCGGTTAAATTAGACGATATATAATATAATTTTCATGATTGGATAAATTGGACGATATATTTATAAAAATAGAATACTTATTATATCGGGTATTATATTAGTGTATTATAATAATTAGACCAAATTATTAGACTCACTGAAGTTTTTTAATAATTGCATGTTTTGCACGAGTTTAAATGCAATACTTTTATATTTAAGCATACATGTAATGGGTTTTTATTCGGGAGATTTTTCATATACTCCCTATTTGTGTTTATTTTTAACGTATTGCATTACAATGTTAACCAATTGATACACTAACTTAACTACAACAGTAGCGTAAAAACAATAAAGCTGTAAAGTATCACCTGATAATTTAGATTTTACATAGAATCTTATAGTGCGTTTAATAATTTAGCCCGGGACTAAAAAATAGTATTTAAAGTAACATATTATACTATTATCAGTACAGTATTAAACTATCTAAAGCAAAGTATTTGAGCATCTAAAGTAAAATATCGAATTAACCAAATTTTACTGAATTTTTATTTCTGAATTAGAATATCCAGAGCTTCAAGCAATCATTGGATCCACGGTGTATTTGCCATGTAATCTCAGCACCCCATCCCACGACGATTCCATTTCTTTGGTTCTGTGGTATAAACGCGAAAATCCAAATCCAATTTACACCCTGGATGCTCGCAGTTCCTTCACAGCTGATTCAGCCAAACACTTCTCGAGCAAGTACTTGGGATCAAGAGCTTACTTTAATGTCACAATTAGAAATCTGGGTCACTTGAGACTGAATCCGGTGACGGAAGAGGATGCGGGAGAATACAGATGTAGAGTGGATTTTAAAAGAGGTCGCACTATGAGTAGATGGATTACGTTAACTATCGTTGGTGAGTAGTCGATAAGCTTATTTTTTTGCAGCTAACTAGAAATAAGAGTTAATGTACTCATGGAGAGATTATCCGAAATGATTTTCCGGATTTATGCCTATTAAAATTTTTTTAAGACATAAATTCAAATCGTTTTAGCTTAAAGCATGAGGAAAGTTATATTCAAGTGATTAAGAGCTAGTGGTGTTTTGTAAAAATCGGGCAAATCCAGTAGGGTTGGACATTTGGAATTTTTTTTTTTTAAACTTTCAAGACATGTCCTTTATGTGAAACTAAAAAAGAAGTGTTTTTTATTTTTGCACAAATAAATAAATAAAATAAAAAATTGTGATCAGGCAATCACAGGTTATCTACCCATTGGCAACATGGTTGTTGTCTAATTTTGAACGTTTATGAACAGAATCCTTTCGTTTTCCGTTTATATGTAACTCTTTAGGTATTCTCTTCTACGTTCTTTGGCTTTAGCTTTTTCAGCCTCTGTTAAGTTTAGGACTTGGCATCGTTTTTTTTTCTTTTCTTGCTTCAACTCCATCGTTTGGGACCGTGTCAATCAGCTTGTGACCCTCTTTATTTTTGAGATATTCACCTGAATTAGTATTGAAAACGATCCAGTTTGAAGTGTAGGTTAGAATTTTTGATTCCAAATTAAAACAACAGGAACAAAAAATATCGTTCAAATAATGAAATTCTCTTTTATTGACAGCTCAAGAAGTATTTATGGGATCCCTCTTGTCCCATATCTCAAAAGTAAACTCATTAACTTGATGCACAACAAAATTAAAAGTGAAAGAAAAGAATTCTAAAAAAAATTATCAGACAGCAGCGGTCACCATAGCAACGCATGCAATGACGACGCATGCGCACTGTTGACTATTACTCTTGAACACAGTTGAAAAGCGTGATGCTAACTATTAACACTGAAATACTTAGAGTGGATCTTTGCATCAAAGGACAAAGTTCATTAAAAAAAATTTCAAAATAAAGCAGTTTTTTTAAACTTTGACTGCCAAAATCTATTTGTATCAATAGTGACTTACAAAAGCACATATATCTGTCGCTGCATACCAGTGAGTAGTACCTGAAAATAAACTTACTAATCATAATCAGATGTTATTTTCTTCATTTTTAAACTCACATGGCCCTTAAGTCAAATCCAGAATTAATTTGGAAGCATTCTAAAAACTCCTTAGTTTCTTTAAAAGCTGAACTGTTAAGGATTATCATTTCATGAAAGAAACAGTGTTAAATACAAACTCTGAACTAAAACATTTCCACCAAAAAATATATATTAGATACTTACATTTTCAATTCTCAATTACCTACTTTAGTTTTACTACTTTCTTTCACAAATTAAATTAAAAAAATTTCTTTCAGTTCCTGTAAAGAAAGTTGTGATAAAAGGAAAAGATAATTTCAGTTATTCTGGAATAATTGGTCCATTTAGAGAGGGAGAAGGTGTAACTTTGGTCTGTTTAGCCGTAGGGGGTAAGTAGCATTTTTGAACATTAAATGTAGCTTATTCTGTTATTTACTGTTTTTAAATTTTGAAAGTTTCTTTTAAAATTTTTAATTCGCTGTACTTTAGTTTATTTGGTATTAAATTATGTAAGTGATTTCATTAAATAACTTCATTTATGTGTTTTAATTATCTAAGCTTCCGCAAATTATTCAAAAGTTTAAATTTTAATTACAGTTCAAATATTTTTCTTTTTGTTAAGATTTATTGGGTCAAAATGCATTTTATTCAAGCATATTGGTTAAAAAAAGTTTACTTGTTTCATGTAATTATAATTAAGTAATTTTTGACGTTTCAATTGATTACAAATTCAAAGGTACTTTAATTGCTAAACTGTTTTTTTTAATCATAATTTGATTTTATGTAAATGCGTAAGATTGATTTCTTGCTGTAATCAAAAATACAATGAAAATTAATTGTATTAAAATTAAATTTCAATACTATAAAATTTTATTTTGTGACCGTCAGTGTTAGGATTCACATTGTGTTATTCACATTGTTAGGAGTTATAGAACGTATTCATCGATAATATCGTTCCAATTTACTGCAACATTTATTATGGTACTAAAATGAGCTATGCTGTTCTACTTCTTTAACTTCCCTAGCAGTAAAATAACTAGGGCCTTCATTAGACTAATATTGGCTCATTAGACCAATTCGTTCATTAGACCAATTCATTAGACCAATATTGGAATCTTGGCTCAGTAAGGGNACGGCACTTTAATTGCTAAACTATTTTTTTTTTATCATAATTTGATTTTATGTAAATGCGTAAGATTGCTTTTTTGCTGTAATCAAAAATACAATGAAAATTAATTGTATTAAAATTTAATTTCAATACTATAAAATTTTATTTTGTGACCGTCAGTGTTGGGATTCACATTGTGTTATTCACATTGTTAGGAGTTTTAGAACGTATTCATCCATAATATCGTTCCAATTTACTGCAACATTTATTATGATACTAAAATGAACTATGCTGTTCTACTTCTTTAATTTCCCTAGCAGTAAAATAACTTCATTAGACCAATGTTCACGAATCTTGGCTCAGTAAGGGTTCAAAGGTGGCGATATTTTACTGATATGGGCCCTATATAGAATCGTCCTATTCTCTCGATAATTTACTGCTACTTTAAAATTAATCTCAGCCCTATATGGAATTGTCAGATTCACCCGATATTTTACTGTCACTTTAAAACCAATACCAGCCCTATATGGAATTGTCAGATTCACCCGATATTTTACTGTCACGTTAAAACCAATATCAGTCCTATCAGATTCACCTGATATTTTACTGTCACTTTAAAACCAATATCAGCCCTATATGGAATTGTCCGATTCACCCGATATTTTACTGTCACTTTAAAACCAATATCAGCCCTATATGGAATTGTTCGATTCACCCGATATTTTACTGTCACTTTAAAACCAATATCAGCCCTAAATAGAATTGTCAGATCACCCGATATTTTATAATTATTATTCAACCAATATAGGCTCCATATTGGGCCTATATAGGCCGTTAATAGCACTGCATAGCATCAATATTAAGAAATCTAGACATCTCAATATTGGTTATTCGGAGCATGTTCATATAGGAACAATTGAGTAAATTTTGAGCCCAAGGTATAAATGTTACTAGGGTCGTTACACGATGCTATAAATAAACTAGAACGAGAACATGAGATTCAATTTAACAGCATCTTGAAGCTGCAACAAATTCGCATAGTTATGGTTCAACGTACAGATATTATACTTTATTTTTGAACCAGCCTTTTTGCAAAAGAGTGTTACTGTGATTTAAAGGGAAAAAAAGCGTAAAAATTATTTACTATGTTTTACGCTGTAATTTTAAAACCAGTTAAGCATTTGTACTAGATACCATGTGATAAATTTGTCGGGAGCAAAATTTATCTTTTCGGAATTTTACTTTTTTGTACTGATCTAGAAGTTTTCTTGTCTTCTGGAATGGTTCAAAATTACAAGGTCACGGAGTTGAATATTGATAATCGTAAACCCAAAATTGGGTTGGGTGTTCAACGACGGTTATTAAAGAAAATTTCGTGACTCAGCATGTTTCGTGCTCTTGCGTTCCAACCTTGGATTGTTTTCTATCAGTTCCAACCAATGTACCATGAGTTTTGGGACACCCTGTATTTTTAAAAAAATTGCACTAAATTAAATTTAACACTCAAGGTTATCCTACTCCTACACTAACATGGCTTAAAGACTCCAAGACACTCAGAAGCACTCCAGCGTTTGAAGATCAGCGGTCTGTCAAGAGTGAATTAGTTTTACATTCTCTCAGAAGAGAAGACCTATTGACTGTGTTGACTTGTCAAGCGTCCAATAGTAACATCACCGAACCAATTGAGACATCTGTAACTATTGATATGATCTGTAAGTATAAAAGTTAATTTTAGGTTGCTTATATTTTTAAAAGGCTGGTTATTATATAAAGTAAATGCAGGGTGCTTTGCGTTTTTAAAAAGTGCTTAAAGGTGCTTATTTTTGATTTCCGTTTTTCAAAAACCTGTAAAAGTGCTTTTTTTTCGGGGCTGGTAAAAAGTGCTTGGTTTTTCAAAAAATACTAGACGACATTCCGTGTCCATTATCGTACTAAATTACAAAAAAAATACATGATTTTTTACAATTTTCTCTGTAATATTTATCAGAAACTAGTTATTTTACCATGGTTTTGTAAAGTTTTTGAATTTTATTGATTTTATGTTTATAAATTAAGAACTTTAAGCGAATGGAAAAAAATAATTTTTATTACTGCGCAGATCCTAACTATGATTTTTTTTTTTTTGGAAAGTGATTAAAAATATTTTTAGACTGCTTGAAAAATACTTAAAAGGTGCTTATTTTTTGTTGAAAAATCTGGCTACGCTCCCTGTAAATGTTTAATTCCTTTGTTATTTGCAATTTATTTTGTATTCGTGAATTTTATGCCATGTCTTGAAGCAAACCTTTTTGTTTGACACTGCGACTGATGTACTGTTTTTAATATTTGATGCCTTATAGTGCTTTGCTCTAAAATTTATAAGGATGATTCTTTTCTAAGGATGATTCAATGCGTTAAACTCATCTTACGGTTCAGTT
>NW_027261687.1:0-33902 GCF_043381705.1 Parasteatoda tepidariorum | reverse complement strand
ATTGCATATTTATAATTCAATAATTAACTACTACCCCTTCGAGCTATGCCAAGCAAATTTCGGCATGAATTGATAGTCTTAGGGGGACAGTAATTACATAATGTGTACGCAGATGGTTCGGCAGAAAATGCGATAAGATATGCCCATACTAGAGCCTACTCGAGTTTATTTCAGTATTAGCTATCCTGTTGAGAAGTACATATAAAAATTATTAAGTATGGTTTTAAGATTTGGAAAAGAATGAGTGCTAATAATGGCCATATAATATTCGGATTTTTCTCCTAATTTCTGTAAATAGTTTTTTTAAGGTATTTTGTTAACACTCTGAATTCAGAAGTTTCTTTGGATCTGCCATCGTACTTTTCAAGCAACAGCTCGTGCTTTTCTTAAAATCTATTGAGTTTTCGACGACGGAATTCTATGCTTTACTTTGAGGGTTTAATGTGCTTGTCTACATTCATTGTTCAATCATGGTTTAAGAAAATTTTGTTTGCGACACATAATATGGTTTTTTTCAGTTTCTTATGAAATCAGATTGGCAGAAGCGTGGGATAAGCATTTTTTAGAAAGGAAAACACATTTTACCCCTCAAAAAATATTTACTTTTGATTCAGACATTTGTTCAGGTTAGTGAAAAAATATTTTTATGTTCATAAAAAAGATTTTTTTGTTTAAAACAAATTGAATTGAAGGATTTAAAATACACCCGCCACAGGTTTGTGACAGGTACCCACCCAGGTTACAGACATCTATTCAGGTTGCAGTTCGATGTATAATGTTAAAGGGGGGTAATGCCTGCCGCCTCCACGTGGTGCCCCCTGGATACCCCTCACTGGGTAACTAAATGGCAGCCAAACTTCATGATGAGCGAAAGAAACACCTTGAATACGGCATCATCCGTCGCGCCGGTTAACTCCTCATTTACTCAGAAACTAGAAACTGAATCTAGAGTCCTCTGTGTGAAGGCATATTGAAGCATAGTTTTTTACACTAGAAATTTTATGCTTCAGGCACAAGTAAAATTAAAAATCATGGCACCTAAACCAAGTAAAAGATTACATTTGGATTTGAGTGACAAAATCAAAGTTCTTAATTATCATGATCGAGGAACATCTACAAGAAACTTGGCTTCACAGTTTAATTGCAGCAAGAATCAAATAAAAAATGTTGTTAAAAACAAAGAGAGCTTACTGAAAGAATGTGAAGATTTTAAAAATCGTGGGATAAAGAGAAATGAAAAGTTCTGTGATATAAATGAAGCTGTAATTCAGTGGTTCAGATGTGCTAGGACTAAAAACGTCCCATTAACTGGCATTTCAGTGAAAGAAAATGCCATTCAGATTGCAGAATCACTTTGTGTAGAAGACTTCCGTGCAAGCAACGGATGGTTAAATAAGTTTTGTAATCGAAACAATATTGTTTTTAAAACATTACGCTGTGAATCAGCTAATGTTGATAAAGATTTGTGTCAAGACTGGAAATCAAGGCTTCCAATCATTCTGGCAGGCTATGAAGATCGTGATGTTTATAACTTAGATGAGACAGGACTTTTTTTCCGTGCCTTACCTACCAAAAGTTAGTTGAGAAAGCAGAAGAGGCCAAGGGAGGAAAACAATCTAAACAGAGGCTCACTGTGTGTTTTTGTGCTAATGTTGCTAATGAAAAGGAAAAGCCCATCTTCATTTGGCACTCCAAGAAACCTCGTTGTTTTAAAGGTAAAGATTTATCACAAATGGGAGTAAAATATCATCATAATAAGAAGGCATGGATGACCATGGAAATATTTAAAGATTGGTTGATTTGTTTTGACAATGAAATTACAAATCAAGGCAGAAAAGTGATTCTTTTTTTGGATAATGCACCATGTCACTCGTTTTGCGAAAACTTGCAGGTGGCGGTAACGATGACAGTTGAGAGGGTGTATGCATTGGAGCCTGCGACTGTTGGATATTCTAAAATTTTATACTCTACTTCAGATTAGTGAGAGAGAAAAAAAGATAAAACGCACTTTTCACTAATATTCATATAATACTTTACACAGGGTCAAGTATTATATGAATTGCTAAAGCTGCTTGGAATAAGATTCAAATTATTTGTTCTTCTTCAGTTTCTTTATTTGGGTAGTAACTTTCTCTTGGGTTCTTTGATAGTTGATGAATCTTTGTTATGAATATATGAATTAAAATTTGATACTCAACTTCAGATTAATGAGAGAGAAAAAGATAATGCACACTTTTCACTAATAATCATATAATACTCAAAGGGTGCTGTTGTGTCACAACAACCAGAAATAAGACGTGAGTTGTACAAAATAATTTATTTAAACATTCACACGAACAATCACAAAATATTACCCAAAGAAATATCTCTTCTTAGAAAAAAACTCTCTTTTCAACTACACAAAAAAAGAACATCACTTCTCGTGTGTGTCTCTCAAGCAACATCATTTTAGCATTACCTCTCGAGGAATTGATGCTTTTAGCTCAGTTGTCACACTGTCACGTTACAGTGCGTAGCCAGATTTTTCAACAAAAAATAAGCACCTTTTAAGTACTTTTTTTAAGCACTTTCTAAAAAAAAATTCATAATTAGGATCTGTGCAGTAATAATTTTTTTTATCGTTTAAAGTTCTTAATTTATGAGCATAGAATGAATAAAATTCAAAAACATTTTCACAAACTTCACATAATCGTGATGAAATAACTAGTTTCTGATAAATATTGCAAAGTTGTGAAAACCTTGCATTTTTGTAATTTAGAACAATCGACACGGTAAAGAAAAAATCTCTTATTAAAAGATAGAAAATTAGGCACTTTTTACGAACCCCGAATAAAATAAGCACCTTTAAGGGCTTTTAAAAAATGCAAATCAAATATAAGCATTTTTTAAAAATGCTACGCACCCTGCTTGCATACTAAAAATTAGCATCAGGAAAAGGGAAGAAGTTTAGAATTGTGTTTTAAATTTAAAACTAAAAAAATATTCAGTATCTTGACAAAAGGTATGAGTTTTCATTATTAAATGTCTACACAATTATTATAGAAATAATAACTATCTTCTAAGATCCTAATATTTTTTTAAGAAATTGGCACTTTAAGCATTGATAGGGATTACATTGATAATAAAATGTCAGAATCCTTACTATTTAAAGAAGGAACACTTTTACTGCTCAGCATTCGAGGAGGCAACAGGTGGTTAGATCCTGGAGGTATTCTCCCATCATGACCATTTTCATTCATAACCCTCGATGGAATATCTCGCTCACTCATTCTGCGAGGCCCTGTAAGCAAGTAAATTTCGAATTAACCATAACAAAGTAAACTTAATTCAACCGCTATTTAAACTCCTACTATCTTTGATTCCTTCTTAACTATTTAATATTACAGTGATTGTATCTAAAACTAGCTGATTTTAACATTGAAATTATATTTAATTTAATTATATATATATTGAAAAAAAATCTACATCATAACCAATAACCGAGAGAGTTTTATAAAAAGTTTCAATGCGAAAGTACAGATTCTTAATTCTCTATTAAGAAACAATTCTTTTTTTGAAAAAAAAATTAAAAAAAAAAAAAAAAGAGAATTAGTTCTAAGTTTAATTTTCTTGAACATGATAAAAATTAATGGATCAATTCATTTAATAGTGTAAGAGCTTATTCTTTTCCTTGTTGTGCCAAGAAATAATATTTTATAAGCATTCGTTATAAGACACAATTCTTTTTTTGAAAAAAAAAATTTTTTTTAAGGAAGATAATTAGTTCTAAGTTTAATTTTTTTGAACATGATAAAAATTAATTGATCATTTCATTTAATAGTGTAAGAACTTATTCTTTTCCTTGTTGTGCTAAGAAATAATATTAAATAAGCATTCGTTAAGATCTAAATTTAGATACCATTTTTTTTTATTATTTAACTTAATTCAAACCGATCATGTAACTGAATGGATACTATTCAAATTAGCCCTAATCTCATGCTTACGGTAGCAGAAATTATACAAATGTAACATTAAGAACAATTTAAAAACACCAATTAGGTTTTAATGGATATAAACTTTAAAAATATGAAAACATGCGTCAAAAGAATATAAAAAAAATTGACAGCAAGGCTAAAATGTTTACATTTTAACAAAAACTATAAGTGGATAAAAATAATATGAAACAAACAATTGGGAAATGATAATGAAAATTCACAAAAATCATGCATAATATGCTAAAAAGGCGAACTAAATTAAAATTGAACACAATACAATCTGGAAGGACATAAAACAATTGATAGAGGGACTAAAATATTGCTTACTACCAAAATCAAACAGGTTGTGAATTGATGAAAATGAAACTTGACAAAGTCATGCAAAATGAGTTTAAAACGCAAACTAAATAAAAATGCATTTTAGAAAGGAAACAAAATGAAAACTGAAAAAATAAAACCAATAAAAACAAACCATAAGGACTGAAAAACGTCATCAAAGGACTAAAAAGAGAAGAAAATTTTATATAACTGTGACAAGTTTGAGGGCATGGTTTAAGACAATTTCCAAAGCTGTACAGAGTCTCAGTACTACTACATTTAGATGAACGATGATATGGCAACAATGAAAAAATCTCCTTAGCCAATTTTTTATTAATATGTTTAAAATCTCCATGACTGTTACAAAAATGCATATTTTTTGAATGATTGGTAAAACTATCATATGTGTAATTGCCATTCTTATCAACGACTTTGTGGCAAAACTGTTGTGATGATAGATTTTCTAAAGACAGACAATTGGAAGTTGCTTTTGATTTGCATACAATACAAAAATAGTTAAGAGTTACATTTTCTTTAGGCATATGCTGTTGCCTTTTAAATATACATATAGGACAATCAGTTTCATAATCCTCGATTTGATATAATATGCTTCTAGACATTTTTGATGGCACATGCTCTCGATCCAAGTGGGATTGGCAATATGGACATTAACAATTATGGCGGAAATTGAGTAGAGAATCTTCACTTTTAGGTTTGAACAAAGCTCGTTTATAAGGCCACACTGAAAATTTGGACTGTACGCCTGGTGGACGAAGCCTTGCATTCTTAAATGGATATTCTTTTAAGACCTGATCTCTTCGTTTTAAGGTGGGTAATAGTTCATTGTTTGTGGAAGATGTGTTTTTATTATAGTTAAAATAACAACTTCGTGTTAGTTTAGGAGGAACAAGATAGTTATTTAAATTTCCAGAGTTTTGGTTCTCGCAACCACTTGGAGGGGCTCTGAATGCTCGTTCTCGTTGCATATGAATGATGTCCAGCAATGAAAGGTTAGAAACAAGACAGCAGATGATTAGGTTAAAGAAAAAGTAGTTACAGTATAAAATAACCAAAATTTAGTCAAGAACAAGAAAGTTAAAAAAAATTTAGAAAATTCAAGAACACTAGATACAGAAAATGATTAAAAAATTTGATATTTTTTCGAATAAAATAAAAAAGTTATTGGAACTATGAAATACTTTTATTTTCCAGAGTTTTGAAAAAAAGAAAATGTAAATAAAACATCAAATGACAAAAAAAAAAGTAGAATAGAGAGATTGGTAAATTTTAACTTATTAGTGAAGTCACCAGAATTCAAGATTAAAAGTGGAATTTTTCTTTTTTTAAATTTAGGAACAAATATGAGTTTCTATACATAAATACACAAGTTGAGCAAAATAATATCTCTTATTTGACATAATTATTTTTATTAAAAAGGTTAACATTTTGTTAGATGTGGTGTTACTCATGAAATGTGAGTGCAATAAAAAATTTGAAACCTGATAGTAGTAAGTTTAATTTTTAAAATGAAAAAACTGAAAAACTGCTGAGTTACAATTGTTTAAATTTTCTCAGAGCATTTATTCTAGCCACTTTTTTATAGCATTTATTTCAGTTAAATTTATTTTAATAGAATTTTTTTAAAAAGCACAGGAAAATGAGATTTTTTGTTTTATAAAGGAATTATTTATTAGCAGAATGTCAGAAATGCTTAAAAATGCTAAATCAAAGTATTTAAATAAATTATGAACTAAGGTCATCAAAACAATTTTGTGTTAATTTTTAAATACAGTCGGACCTCTATTTGACGAAGTCGCTAAATCCCGATAATAAGTTCGTTATATGGAAAATTCGTTAAATAGAAAATCACCTTTTGAAATACTTAAACGACGCAAAACAGGTTTTAAATTCATAAACACTAGACATGATTAAAATGGTAATTGATACACCTTTATCTAGTAAACTAGTATCTACCATTTATTTTCTCATAAATCTTAACCATAAAAGAAATCTGCATGAAAAGCAAGAATAGAGTAAAACATTATCCAGTGTTACACTATCATGCTGCATACATTTTCAACTAAAAAAAGCTAAATTTATGTATAAAATTATAGCTACATTTATTATAGTAGTAATTTAAAACATACATTACCGCACGCGTTCATAAGTTTAATTGCTACTGATAAAATTCGTTAATTTTATCGAGTTTTTCCTTTGAAATGCAAACAAAAGGGTAAAGGGATTTCACTGCTTTCTCTAAAAGTGAAGTGGCTTCGAATAACAATTCAAGGTCATTTCCCTCATAAAATGCGTTAACTAGTTTGAAATGTTCTGAAATATTTTGGCAAATAGGGAAAGCGGACCTCAAAGAAAAGTTCGTTAAATAGAAAATTCACTTCGCTATTTGGAAGTTATTTTACGAATTATTTACGAGTTATTTTTACGGAAGTTTTTTTTAAGAATTTCCAAAATGTTCTTGGTTCCTCGAAAAAATTCGCAAAATGAAGAAATTCGGAAAATGGAATTTCGTTAAATAGAAGTCCGACTGTAAAAATATTATTTCAATAGAAACATTTCTAAATAATATTTTTTTATTAATTAAATTACATGATTTGTTATCGTTTAAATCTTCAATCTCAAGCCTTACATGTTTACCAATTCCAATTGATTTACTAGACATTAATGTTGCGCAATCGATTAAGAGCAATGAATAAATTGAAATTGAATCCAACATGATTCAATATCAACAACTCAATCAAGTCGAACAACTAATACAAACTCAATATTTCTTCGCTTTTTTAAGAGCAGTAAAAAAATGGGTTTAAAACAGAACAAAGAATCTAACAATCAAAGTTTTATATTATAAGAAATTTTTAGAATATAAATACCTCTTTGAATTGTAGGTGAAGGTTTAGTTAGCAAATCAGTCAGACCATTAAGAAATGCACCTTGTTTAGCAACTTCTAAGGTAACAACAGGACCAGTTCGTGTCATTAATTCAGCCACCCTAAAAAAAAACAGGACAAATAATGAGATATTTTTTAAATAACAATAAAGAAAGGAACGGTTATAGAAAAATAAAACTAATTAAGTTTAATTTACATTTCTTGGTTAACATTTCAGTAAATAATAAGTAAGCATTTTTAAAATCAGATGAATCAATAATTATAAAAGCCCAAAATTCCACCATGGAAGTGCGCATTTCAGTAAATAATAAGTAAACATATCTCCCTTGAACTCATCACTATAAAATTTGATTTTGTGAAATATTTAAGTTTCCTTTCACATAAAATGACTGAATTCTCAAAAATTTTGAAACAATGAATCTTGGGAGTAAGGTTGTTTATCTAAATCATGCTTATAATTAGTAGACAGTCGCCAAGTTTGATCGATCAAATTTTGTGACCTAACATTACCAATCAAGATAAAAAAAAATCCAAATCTTTCGATTCTTAAAATAAATTATTTTAATATACCTATTTGTATTTACAGAAATGGTATATTCTGCAAACACAAAAAAAAAAATTCAGGAATAACAAAATCTTAAAAGCAGGAGAAATGAGGAAAAAATACTTTTCATCAGGAAAATTATGAATCCTGATTTATATCTTTCATACAAAATACGCTTTTAAATAACTCACTATACATACCTAAGAAACAAATTTTTCTACAGCAAAAAATCTGATATTTAAGTAAGGGGGGAGGGGATTTTTAAGTCATCATTTACAATTCAATTATTTCTAAGCCATTCTTAGTTTCAGCACAATTACTTCAATTATAACCACTTACTAGGTCAGCAGCACCGCCTGTTACAACAGATTTTATGTAGATTACGAGCTTGTCAGCGTCAGAGGGAGCTTATAAGAATAAGTATCATACATCATTTCTTAGTATGTGTATGTTTCAACATATGTAAATTTTAAAAACATATAAATTTAACAAGGCTAGAATGCTGTAGACATTTATATTTCTTGGTATTTAACTTGAATTATTACGGCATATCCTAAAACAATAATGCTTCGGATGCAATGTTAATTACATTTATTATAAAATAATTATATTTTATTATATTTATTATATTAATTATAAAATATAAAATTTTATTTTATTAAACATTTATTCTGTAAATGTCACCTTAATATATTTTAAAATATATTTACAGGATACATTTTAATCAACTTTTTAAGCTTTTAAGAAATATTAATAAATAATTAAAACTAAACAGTTACAAAAATTGTAAATTATAAGAGAATAATAAGAAATGCTTAATGCTCAGAACTGCAACGTATGAGGAAATCCAAGCAGAACAATTAATTAATGGAGCAGAACTGTTACTAACCACTCAGAATAAGCAACTCTAAAATCGAAGAAAATTTTATATGCTGTTATCAAGTTTTGTTCTGTTACGTAAACAATTATACATAATTTGGTATTTCTAATTAAGGCTTCTTTATCCTACAAATTTAGTTTGCAAAACAATATTATTTGTCACTAAAAAAATAGTAGTAATAATTTTATTAGTGTGATTCTCAAGTCTTGACATAAAATGTTCAGCATAATTCTGCTCCTAGGGAAAATGTTAGGAATATTTTAAAAATTACAATATTATTAATACTGCAATTAAAAATTTACATTTTNACAAAAAAAGAGTAGTAATAATTTTATTAGTGTGATTCTCAAATCTTGACATAAAATGTTCAACATAATTCTGCTCCTAGGGAAAATGTTAGGAATATTTTAAAAATTACAATATTATTAATACTGCAATTAAAAATTTACATTTTAGTTAAAAATAATATTTTTAATATAAGTTTTAAATGAATGATTGAATTTAAAAAATGCAAAGATATTTCAAAACTAAAAATTCTTTTGTTTTTGTTTTGATAAATTAAACAATTTTTTTTTAACAAGGAAAGAAATTAAATGTTTACCCCAGCAGCAATAATGTTCAGACCGATGCCATTATTACTTTTCTGTAAGCGGATTGTAACTACTTCTGCTTCTTGGTTTTTCCAGCTGCTTCTATTATCAACATGACTGTGTAAACTTGGACTACGAGCCTAGAAATTAAATTACAATTTAATTCTAACATTTCTTAACTACTTGTTATTAGATTTTTTAAAGACAAAGCCGTTACTTTTTAAAAGTCACACACTTTCTAAAAAGTACTTTAAAAAATAATCTTACGTATTCACAGAATAAATAAGAATAATAAATAAATTAANTTTTTCAATATTTGGAAGTGTACTAGATTTTTTAAAGACAAAGCTGTTACTTTTAAAAAGTCACACGCTTTCTAAAAAGTACTTCAAAATGTAATCTTACGTATTCACAGAATAAATAAGAATAATAAATAAATTAAGATAGTAAAGAAAATGTCTCTTAAAACACAACAGAACAAATACAGATAAGTTTTCACACATGACCACATGAATCAATAATTGGGGATGATCTAGAAAAAAATTAGGTCCATTTAAGGACCATTTTATTATAGAACCTTTCACAAAAATCACAATACTGAAAAAAAAGACAAGACTTTTCAAAAACTCAACTGTTCATCAAACTTATCTCTTAAAAACATGAGCATTTTTACATGGATAATTGACAAATAAAAATTAAAATCATCCGGGAAAACTTTTAAATAAATTGGTGATGCAATTTTTTTAACAACCAAATAGTGGACAAATTAGTTTTTATTTCTTAGTATTTAAATGCTCATGTAGTCATATATAATTGTGGTTTTTGCAAAAATATGTATCACTTGAGATTACAATCTTAGTTTTTAACAAAATCATCTACAAATTTAATATTGTTTTCACAAAATTCCAAAAGAATTGAATCTGGTAATGAATCCTGGATTGACGATAAATTATATTAGGTACACCGGAAAATTCTGTCGGCGAAAGAACACACCTCATTAAACAACGATGCAAACTGTGCCTCAAAAACAAATGGTAGGGTATTATCCTTAAATGTATACATTGGGGTTATCACTTAGCTCTGCTGGATACTTTCGATACAAGTGAGAATATGTATGCACATTCCTTTTTTCTGCCATATACCTGTGTCTCTGTAAGCTAGAGCATAACAATTGAGTTATAGGACAAATACCTTACCACTTTCTTTCATAAAATAACCTTAACATTAATATAAAATAAGGTATGCACTTTCGTGAACAAAACTTTCCATTCAACCTAACAGAAAGTAAGTTATATCTTAAAATCTTCCAATAGCTAGCACTTAGTTTAGTATTTATTGTAAAAAACTCTTTTCAAATTTATGTGAACTTTTTTTCATCCTGGCAGAAGAATTAACATACTATTTTGAAACATTAGTGACAAAATTATTGATCTCTCACAGCAAGCAAATTTAGTGTCCTTTAATATCACTGGAAATTTCATCAAATAATTATTATTTTAGCATATAGAATATCTATTTAAAGAGTGTTCAAAAAATAAATTTTAATGAATACATTGATTTCACTTGAAATATTAAAAACAAAGTGAAGTCAGAATTTTTTTACAAATGCTAATAGCTTATCAAAATAAAACAGTTATTTCTTTTTCAGTATTTTAAGGCTAGACTTTAAGTATAAAACTCACATATTTTAACTCAGTAGTATATTTATGAATGACATAATAAATATATAAAAAGTCTCACACACATTTACTTAAAGTGTTTAATACATAGATTAATTTTCAAGCAATTTCTCAGAACAATTGAAAGAAACAATATCAAAATAAAATTAACTGTTTGAATGTAATACATAAATTTTAATTACCCCAGAAGGCAACCTGCCAATATCTTGATCAGACATGCAAACAGTCCAATACCCAGAAGATGTAGGCTGAATTGTAAGACGACAAAGACCTTTAACAAAATATTTAACATGTTATATACAACACTCCTGGTAATATATTTAAGTAAAATTAAAATAAGTTATTAATAATAAAAGCTACTACATTAATGAATTCAAAAATACTTTAATTCTAATCAAAAATACTTTAATTCTAATCATACATTAAAAAAAGTCAGAATAAACAAATTTCACCTTTTTCGAATAACCTTAAAAAGGGAGAAGGATGTGGCTCTAATAATTATAATAAAAAACAAGAAAAAAAACTATAGCTACAATGACATTTAGTATGCTGACAACAATGTAACACATGACATCAGAAAATATTCAACATTAATTTAAATCACATAATTAGTAAATAAATGTTAGTCATGTTTTTTAAAAGTTGTTAAAGCTTAAAGTGAAACCCATTTCCAATTAACTGAATTATAGTTTTTACTTAACAATCATATATATCAAAGTAAACTGAGTGTGTAATGTTTAACTGAGGCTTTAAAAATTTGAAATATTTGTAGTTGTGTTTTTAGGTAAATGAGGACTTCTAAAAAATTCTAACTGAGAGAACACTTTCATGACAGCAATTTATTTCTTAAGGTAAAAATTATTAGTTTCGATTTATAATGGATAATTATTCAAAACTATTCTACCAAAATTTACTCTACATTTCCATCAAAATGTGATCGAAATTTTTTTTAAAACTGATCATAACAGAATATTGAAAAAGGTAATAAAACAATAAATAACATTAAAATCTATGCTTAATTCTGAATTATTGAATTTTAGCAGTTCTCAATTTTACCACTTTAAATTTTTTTCTTTTTTAATTTACTTACACATATAATATTCTTTATATTGATACAAAAAAATGGAGGTTGAATTAGTTGCATAAGTTATTAATTTCAACTATTAAATCATAATTTTCAAAATCAATTTAAAAGTGAAAAAGATTTTGACGACAAATTGAAACATCTTTTAATTTTTTTTTTCAATTTTATTTAAAAATCAGAAACTCATTTACCAAGGAAATATTATAGCTATAAATAATGATTTTAATTATGTTATTGAAAATTTAGTTTTAAGTCACAAAAGAAAACAGTTTTCATTTAAATATTTAAATTTAATTTTCAATATTCACTTGTATAGCAATTTTAAATAAATATAAAATAGCAAATTAAAAAAAATATTTTTACATCAATAATAAAGCAATTGTTTTACCTGCTAGAATAAGTGGTTGTAAAAATTCTTGCAATCCAGCTGAAACTCCTCGAACAATATCACAAGAATAACCATCCTCAGGCAACAAGAAAGGCAATTGTAAATCAGAGTCTTCTTCGAGTTTAATATCTCTACCTTCACTTCTAACTTGTTCATCAGCAGTATTTTCAGCAACCTAAAATGAAAAAAACTATTATCTAAAAAGCTCTCTAGCTATAGCTGTAGACAGTGATTTCCTTCTAATATTATTGATTACATCCATAAAAAATTAAATTTGATATCTACCAAACTTTCGAATCAGATTTTGACAATTTGATTGTTTTACCTTATTATCTGAAAATCAGTTCCCAAATTGCTATGATTTTGAATAAATTTCAGTTTTAAAATAGTTCTTTCCCCAGCAAATAAATTAAATTGCACCAACCTTAAAGAACCTATAGCTGATATTAAAAGCTGGTGTATTTATCAAATTTGGTATCACTGTAGTCTTGCATATATTGGATAAACCAAACATACCCTTAAACTTCAATTTAAAAAAGAAAGAAAGCTATGACCAAAGTCAGGACATCAATCGATCTTTCATTGCTCTACATAGTTGGAATTTTAATCACAGGTTTGAGTTTTATTCTGCTAAAATCATTTAACACTGTGCTCTTCATGTACCGAATTCAATTTTTGGTTGTCCTTCCATACTTTGAAAAATTATAATAATTTACTTAATGACCTTTCTAGCATCCCACTGTTTTTCAATATTTGGAAGTGTACTCTAATTTAATCTCTTGTCCCCTAGAGCTCTCCTCTGATCCCTCACGCCTTTTTTCATCTCTTATTTTTTATTATATTATTCAAACTTGTTCCTCTGTCCCTATTGGTTAAAACACTTAGCATGTGTTTGTCTCTTTGCTTTGCTACCATCATTTTCATATCCAGACACCGAGGAAGGTTCTTGAACTGAAACTGTAGTATGTCCATTTCAGAACTTTCAGTTGAGCATTATTCACTTTTTTCCCCTTCCTTTTTTGCTTTGAAAGTTTATTCATTACATTATTTATAAGAAATTTTGGGTACAGTAGTTTACAATATAAAGTTAGTCATGGATCTAATAACACTTAACTATTCAGTGAATGAACTCTGTCAGGTTACTACAAATAGATAACACATACCTTTACAACACTTTCAATAAATTCCTGAGGTATATGAGGTTCATCATCTGAAGGTAGATAGCGTTCTAAGAGTGTTTGTAACTGCAGTGAGTTCAGTTTAAAACAAAGAGAACTAATGGAAGCCAGGTCTTCAGAATTACTTTTTGGAGCTTGCAGTAAATGAGCAGCCTAAAACACATTTAAATTTAAGCACTATTATAATCAACATAAAATATGTTGGGTACAAAAAACAAGCATCAGTTTACATATTCTAAATTTTTATTAAAAAATATCGTTAGGCAAAAAATCAATTTACTCAACTATAAATTTGAGCTTTATTTTATTTTGAGCTATAAGTTTACATTTAAATTTTAAAAAGTTTCAAGGTTTTAAATGCAAACCATACATTTTATAAGAAAATGTAAAGAAAAATTAAATTCTTTCTCACATAACTTCTCAGCATTATTAAGATTTTATTAATATAAAATTAATCTTAAAATATTTTTTACACCATAAAAGGAACATCTTATCTTCAACACAAAATTCTAAAGATAGATATAGACTATTAACTGGGATACTTTGTCTGAAAGTGGATTTTAATGGAAGTGATGAAAAGTTAAAAATTTTCCTTATTTCCAAAAAGATCCCATATAAAATCTTTAAAAAAATTTCAAAAATTATTGCATGCAATTAATCCACCAGCCAGTAGTGGGAAAATGAAACAAGATAGAAATCCTTTCCATATAAATTAGTTTAAAATGTTTGAATACGTAGAAAATGTTTTAAAGATTTTTAAAATTTTAGTATAACTTTTTAGATAAATTTTAGTTATCATATAGTACAGTTAGTTATCATATAGTACCTGCGGATCGAAGCCACATGCGGCTCTTTGAAGGATTACTTGTGGCTATCGATAGATGTACCCGAGTTCCCTTTTCATTTTTGTGCTATTATATTTTAAAAAATTATTATCGTTCCGTATGTGTTTCAAAATGTCTTTTAAATTACTGAGAACAAATATAAAAAACTAAGTGCAACGTTGTTCAATTCAAGGTGAGTTTTCCATTTCCAATATAATTATGACACAAAAAGCATCTGGAGAATTAGAATTAATAGAGATGCAAGAAGATCAAGCTCTACATTTAAAATATAAGTCGACGTCGATTTCTGAATTTTGGAAATTTGTACCAGAATGGAAGTATCCTGAAAAAAAAAAGGCTGCTTGTCGAATTATTTCAATATTCGGAACAACGTACTTATGTGAATCATTTTATTCTACTTTAAAATTCGTGAAATCCAAACACCGATCAGTATTAAATAACCAGCATCTCAAGGAATTACTGAGAAGTGCTATCACCAATTATTAACCAAATTTTAAAGAATTATTAAGAGAAGAAAATTAAATACACATATTTAGCACTTTCACTTATATGTTTTCATTCAATATAATTTATGTAAAAAAAAATTTAACACCTTTTTTTGCATACCTTTTAAATACGTTTTTAATTGTGGCTCGCGAAAAATTTCAAATTTTGAAAAATGGCTCGACTATCAAAGAGCTTGGCCACCCCTGATATAGTAGAATCACTGCAGGATAAAAAATAGTGCTATTTTTATTTATAAAAGTGCAATTACAAAAAATACAAAATTACCTGCACAATACGACTGAGAAGACAATCAGCAGCAATCCTTTTTTCTCAGCCTATGCTTCCACACGTCCCAACCTTCTCTTTAGTCTTGCACCCCAAAGTCTCGTTCCTTCTGGTTTCACATACAACTTTATTGAACAGTTGATGAAGTGAAAACATCTGGATGACTGCATTGAAACGGCATCGCCTCAAAAGTTACAGACACAGCTAAAACATCAGCTGAGAACAGACACCTCATATAAAACTCAGCTATAAATAAAATTGCATTTCAATCAGATGTAATACAATAATTATAACGCACAAAGTTAGAAAAAATTCAATAAGAAAGTTTAAAGCTAATTCCATGAATTAATTTAGAAATTTAAACTAAGGTTGATTGCTGGGTAAAAAAAAATTCTTTATTTTATTTCATTACTGAAAAAGTGGTAACAAAATTTAGTAATAAAATAAACAGGAAGTCTAAAAAGCATAGAAACAGTGTAATAACTCTAGAAAAAGGCATCTTATCAGAAATTGGAAATTAAATTTGATCTCACTCCATGGGAGTGGCCTAGATTCAGAAAGTAGGGAGAGAATAGAATTCGGTATTAAGAAAATACCAATATAATTTACACTAAAAAATGTCTATATTTATTTGATCTGATATGCATTTCTTAAAAATGTTTTTAAATAATTTGAAACTCATTTTAATTCAAAATTACAACACCATCTATGAACCAAAATGAGAAAACCAGTAGATGAAATTGAGGCATTTTTTTCTGGTGAATCCGAATCTGCAAAAAAAAATGGTTTCTATTAAAGAATTGCATTCCCTGGCTCCACCGCAAAATAGTATCATTGAATACATTTTTTCTAAAATATTTGATACTTCTTTTTAGACTTGTGACATTGATCACTTTTATATTTTTCGGACACCCTATTTGTGCATATTTTATTAAATTAAATGCAAGTATAATGCTTCAAATATCAAAAAAGAGGGTATACAAATAATATATCTAATGTTAAGAAGGGCCCTTTAAACGAGTGCTAAAATTGTCAAACCCATTAAGTAATCGGAAGAAGGTTACCACTCTGATCAGCATTTATAAATTACTAAAGACACTAACTTTTGTAAAATTAAATATCTGAATAAATTTATTTAGAGGCTAAGTTGGTGTAAAATCATTCGCTTCCTTATTTTGAAATGTTCATATAACACAGAAAAACAGTTGATCACACTAATTATAGAGTTTTCCTATGGTATGCCCAACGGCCAAATGTCAAGCAGTGTAAAAGAAAAAAGCTTACCAGTTGTACCCTCTTCTTCATTGACATCATCACGATCTTCAAGGAAAGCTGGCATTGCATCTTGAAGTTCTACTTGTTGACACGTTACAAGACTTCGAAAAGCAAGCTGAACACTTTCTGCTAGTAAATCTTGGGCATCAAGAGTATATGCACTTAAATGGCGATCTTGTCTCAGAAAATGAAGCAATTCCGAAGTATTAGCAAGCCAAAAAACCAGGGCAGTTGCATCTCGATATCGATCCTAATAAAAAGAGATTAATGAAAACTAATTATCCTCTAAATAATGATTGAAAAATAATATAAAAAAAGGATATAGTTCAAACCATACAAAAACTGGTAAAAATGTTCGTGCATATATTTTATGCATAATTAAAAAGAAAAATTATGAATTTATTTTAATATTAAAGGCAACACAAGAGGATAAAAATTATAATATATACAAAATTTTATACTTTACTAGCTGTAAAAACTGCTAAGAAGCTAAACAAATGTAACTTTTTTATTCACATAGAATATAATGAAATTTAAGAAAATTTGTTTTAAAAATTTTAAATTTAATTTCGTGAAATTTTTGTACAATTAATTACAATACCTCAGTAATTTCTAAAATTTCAAAGCATTCAACTAAAAACTTGAAAAAAATCCACAAAAATTTTCAGCTTTGCATACCTAAAATTAGTAGTATACGGTATTGTTTTCAGCTAATTAACATTGAATAAGTAGTAGCGTTATTAAAGAAATATTAAAATTCGCTTTCTTTTTTTTAGTTTACACAGATTCAGATACATAAATCTAAAAAAAATGCTAATTGACAATGACAAATAAAATTTCAACTGAAATACATAACTTATTGATGATTGAAGGAAAACTAAATTTTAAGAACCAAAAAGTTAATATTTAATGGGCTTAACTGCATGAGAAAATTTTTAAACTATTCAAAAAATTCTAGAAATTTTTCACATTATAAAAATTTGTCTAAATATAAGAGCTGAATCAAATCACCAGACTTAGGTAAAATGAAATCTGTAAACACAAAATCTCCTAAATAAACTATCTGCAAGCAATCTATTGATCCTTGTAACTATCTTTCATCCTAACCTAATTCTGACAAAATTTGTTCAAAAATTGCTGATTTTTTTTACATGTTTTAATTTTTATAAAACTTTACATCGATTATTATATGTACCAACACATCTTTCTTTAGCAGTTTTAAGTTATAAAACTAGTTATATAACTTAAAAATTATCACCAAACGAATTACCAAACTTTTATCGAATAACTATATCGAATTACCAAACTTTTTGTCGTATTCCAATCATACATTTTTCGTGCATGCTCTTGTATATTATGTCCGCCAATCACTGATTTACAAACACTTGACTTAAATATTCAATAAACTAATAAAATTTATTACCTGTATAACTTGATGCATTACAGCTGCTACATTGTTCATCAAAGCTGTCAGCCTATGAGCACGATCATTTGGGGGTAGTTTCGGGCCTAAAATGTGTAGAGGCACGATATCGAGCAGCCATAGACAGAGCATATGTTGGTGACAGCACTTGACTAGGATCTAGCTGAGTAATTGATGTAGCTAGAAAAGCTTCTTCACCTAAAAATTTTAAAAGAAAAACATTAATTAAAATATTTAAGTAGTTTAAGATTAAATTTTCTTTCAATTATTATATACAATGTTGAATAGTGAAATATCCCATCTGATTTTGTCAACAATTAATTACAACAACTTGTCAACAAGTAACACGACAACTACAGACATCCAAAAAATACTGCCAACTAATTTTTTTAAGTGATCCAAAATTAACGAGATCAGATAACATAGTGAATCAAATTTTTACATGGTGAATTAGTAAAAGTATGAGTAACTTCGCTATTAAGAAATGAGCATAATCTTACAACTAAACTACATATTAGCAGAGTTGGGATAACTTGAATTTTAAATATAAGAAAATATATATACATTATTTTTGATTTTTTTTGCTCTAGTTTTCTACTTTTGTGTTAACTGATTTAATTCATAATTTAAAAACCTTTTTTTATAGCAGTTAGCAACTATATTTTTTGCTACCTAGAATTGTATTTAAAAAACTGGGATCCTCTTTCAAAAGACCTCAAATAATTAAACAAAAATACAAACTTAATCAAAACTACCTATTACTCTCCTCGTTAACACAAACAATGCATGTTACAAAAAATATAAAATTAATAGCAAATATGACTAAATTTTATCAAAAACATTTAATTTAGGGTGTAGATAGAGTTTTTGTGCATTAAATCAACTTGATACAAAAATTCCTATAGTATAGTATTTGTATCTGTATAGTTCTGTTCCTATTGTATAGTATATTATTTAAATATTAACAGAGGGAACTCACAGGCATACAAAACAAATAAACTTCATTTTACAATGTGACAAAAATATAGCTTACATTAAAAAATCTATACCCAAATAATTTAGGAATAAACAACTGCAACATATACTTACATATATTTGCAACATATACTACTGCGACTTAATATTTAGTTACACTTTAAGCAGCTTTACAATTTAATCGATTAAAACAGAGATGTGAGCATTTTTTAGATCTGGCATCACTCTTTGTAATATGTAACATGATTTATTAATTATTTATACAAATTACTAAGTTAAATTTACTTCCTGCATTCTTTGTCATTGAAAAAGCTTTAATTATAAACAATTAACTTTTGACTAATTTTCAAGATACAGAGTCAATAAATCAATATAAACAATCCAGTTTTAGTATCTTTTAGCAGATCATCTTTACATGAAACACACCAGCTTTAACTAAAATACTTTCTCAATCAACAACAAAATTGAAACAGATTCCCCAGAAATAGTTTTCAACTTTAATACTTACTTTTTTAACTAACAAATAATAGAGCTTTTACTACACAGAGAAAGTATGTGCAATTAACATTTAATTATGCGTTAAAGTAAATTGAAATGAATTAAAAAAGTTAATAAATTAACAATCTAGTCCTTACTCTGTACTTTAAGCGAAAGGCTCTCCAACAAAAAAAAATGTTTTTTAGGAAGTAAAAGAGGCATAGTAGAGAAGTATAACGCTTCAACACTTGGAAGGTTAAATAATTATTAATCCATATAGTTTTTTTAAATATCTATAAAACCAACCTAATAAATATCTTACTTAACTAAAGTTAAAATACATTTAAGGATAATATTACCTTTCTATAAATTCAGGATGCTGTCGAGGGTCCGGTAACATGTTTCTAGAAAACAGAAATAAATATGTTACCAATAAACATATGCAACTGAATGTAGTGAAGTAAAATGATCTGAAAATGACTTATTTTGATCGAAACTTTGTTGAAAACATCCTTAATTACCTGGTCATGAAGTGGGTCAACAAATCGAAAAGTATGCAGTTTTCCAAACCGTACAACCATTCCATTCTGTAATATAGTTGTTTCACATACTCTCATACCATTCACATAAGTTTCTTCATCTCTACTGCTAGGAGTAACTGTAACTATTCTCTGTGTATGAGCAATCACACAGTGGCGAGGTTAGACATTTGGACCAAACAGCTATAAGTATAATAAATAATAGAAGATTTAAGTAAATAAATAGAAAATCATAGATCAGAATAAGCACAATTCAATTAAAAAAGATAGTTAATTGTTTAGAAAACATGTGTTTATAAAAAGTGATATCAGCATAATATCACAAAATCAACATTTTTCAAAATATAGGAATTAAAATATTAGAACAATAAATAGAACAACTTGGTTATAAAAATTTAAAATATAAGTAGAAAATATAGTTTATAAATAGAAAATTTTAAAATAATATTAAAAAGTAAAGCATTAAGCTGTTTACAGTATGGTGTTTTTCATAAAATCATAAATATTACTTGATATCCTGAATGTTTCAATAAATAGAAATTTCCTGGATAATAAATGTCTTAATAATTAATAAAAGTCTTAATAATTTATTAAACAGTATAACAGTAAAAGAAAAGAAAATTTTAAAAATAAAATACAAAATAGATTTAAGTTTTAAATGATATTAATATATATAGATTATTGAGGGTTTTATAAAAAGGAATACTCAGGCATCATAATGGGTTAAGGATAAGGACAAAATGTTTCAAATAAATCAGGATAAGATCAAGACATTTTTTTGAGCAGTAGACATATACTGTTTTAGAAAAAGGCAAAGGACAAATAAAAAAAAAGTATTATTAAAGCAAATTTCAATCCACAAGAATAGCAAAATATATTACTTTTAATTTCAGAATTACTTTGCAAACAGAACTTTTTAACAGTTATACATTTATTTATTTTTACAAATTTATTAATGGTGCAGTGAGCAATAGTTTGAGATCAATATGTGTAGAAAATATTTATAGTAATGTTGCCTTAAATAAATAACTGGAGTCAATTAGCTAATATCAGGGATGAGGTTGTCTTAAAGAGAAAAAAGCTGAATTTCCACGCGAGTAAATCATACACGCCTGCAATCGTTTAATTATACATTTTAGACAATTTAAGATAATAAATAACTATGTGTCAATACATAATTAATTGCATAATAATTTCTTAATATATGAATTACATTGACACTCAGTAAAATAACCTATTGAAAGATAAGTTGATTTTCTTCAGTTCACACAAAGGAGACAATTATTACTTGAGAATTCTGCCTAGTTCAGCACTACTGAAACCTTCAAGTTCTTTTAATAAATACTAATATGCGATTTATAGAAAAAATATCAGTAACATAATTTTTTTATTTATTTAGAAAAGAAAAGAAAATTGGAATCATTATGTTCATATTATTATCTAATTTAGATAAAGCTCTGCGAAACATATCAATAATTGTGAAGTAGAAACATTTAATAGCTTCTTAACATACAAAAATCGCTATTTTAGTGTCTTAAAGTAGTTTGAATTTCTGTTCATCTTTGAAAATCGGAAAATAAATATGATTGTTATTTCAAGAGCTGAATTTTCAGAAATAGCGGAATATTTATTAAAAAAAGTGAAACATTTAGAGAAAAATCGGAGTTTTCCATAAAAAAAAATTATAAAAGAGGCAGAAACTCGAGAGACAAAAGCCAAAAATCCGCTAGAAAGCGGAAAAATCTCATCCTAGTAATATTTGCTCATACCAATATTAAATTAAAATTTGTAATTGAGTTTAAAACCTCGATAATAAAAATAATTTTATGAAGGATTTTAATAATCACGAAACAAAAGCACAGTAAATATGCCAGTTAATATTTTTTATAAATAAAATTTAGTAGATGATGCCTCAATTTTTATAAATTCTACGATATAATTACTGCATAGCTGATTGGAATTGATTGCTGATTTAAAATTACATGAATTACATAAATCAATAACTCTGAAACTACAAAATTCAACTCTGCTGAATTTGTTACTGCATTTGTTGAGAATAATATATGAGTGTTATAACATTTAAGTCATTACCATAAAAATTTCATAATATAAAATAGTTAATTAAGTTATCTTTTCTATAAAATCACATAATTCCATTACAATTTAAAAAGCTATGAGGAGAAAGCTATTTGTCTAAAGTATGAAAGCAATTAGTAGGCAATTCCTTAATTTGAACTATCGAATTTTGCTATTTTTTAAACATTATGAAATTAAATAAAAACATGCTGGATCAATATCTGATTTTTCAAATCAATTATTATAAAATCCACATTAGTATTTGTTGAAAATAACATTCTGTAGGCACCCAACTACTAACCCTGGAAAACTTGAATAAGCATTTATATAAACAATTTATATTACTAACTTCAACTATAAATTCAAATGTTAACATCAGTAGAATAAGAACTTATGTTCTGCAATAGGACTTGAATAATTAAAAATGTTCTATGGGTATCTTTATTAATAATTAACTCTATCTATTCAACTTATTATGTATTACAGATAGTAGCGGATTTTAAGAGGCATTTTATGATTCACTCCTGGATTATAGAAATGCATTGATTTCTACTAGTTTGCACTGTTAAGTGTTATATTATGCGCATATATATATATATATATAAATATATATCGATTTTAANACAACTGGCTTCAGTGGTACATGTTACTGCCATCTACCGGCAACAGCTTAAATTAAAACTTGAATACTTTCGGAATAATTTCGAATGTTCTTTTTTGCCATATTCGTCTTCGTTTTTTTACTATAACGCTTCGAAACCCCAGAGGGAATTATGAATAACCCTGCTTATATATACATATATATATATATATGCATGCATGTATGCATATATATAATACACACACATGCAAATTTTAATATATATTTATTTCTATTTAAATGCTTTAAAAACTTCTTAAAAACAGTTAAGAGTTATGAATTATTATGAAGAATAAAAATTATTGAATAATGTGAGTAAAATAGCAATGTCAACTGAGTAATTTAAAAATATTTCATGTTATATACACATAAATTATCCATAGTAAAAATCAATAAATTATACAATTAAATGAAATTTTACATTTCCAACCTATTTTGTTCATTCTTTTACAAAATTTAATTAATATTTAAAAAATGCACAAGTTCATCGATAATTTTTTTTTACCTGCAAGTATTGTCCCCGATAGAGCTACTTCTTTCACTACCAACTTCAGTAACATTAAGGTAAAGTCTGTGCTTCTTCGGAGGCCCATGTCCATTACTACCATCTGTAATCATGTCAACAAATTAATTTAAAAAAAGCTTAGATTTTTAACAAAAAGGCAAAAATTTTAGTATTTTTATTTATTTAGTTAATATTTTCACAAAAAACAATTATAATGTTAAGGAATAAGGATCTACATCAATTTCTTTCATTAGAAAAAAAAACCTTAAATTAGGATATTATTTTTTGATATAAGTACCAGAATTCAATTCAAGGAGGTAGGGTAGTTTTTCAATTGTATCATCCTGCCATCATTTTTAGTTGGCTTAGACTTTTTTTTTTCCTTTTTCTAGACTGGTAATCAGCAGGTCGTTTTCGAACATTAAATGATAAGGCACCTACAAAAATAAAAGCATTTAATAATTGAGTTAACAACAGAACGTAAAGTTTCCTTTTCACATATGGCTACCAATTTTCTACAAGCTTCAAAAAATTTTATATTTAAATTAAATATAAATAAAGTATATTATTCATTATGTTTGTTAAAAATAAAAAAAAATTTAAACAAAAACCATACTTAGTAGTTAAAAAAGCAAATAAAAATATGTTTTCTTTGTCAAATTAAATTATGCCAAGAAGTATTCACGATGTATACCATACTTTATTAAACTGCAAAAATTTTGTAACCTAAACATTTTTTTACAACTATTTACAGGGGGAAAAAACAGATTATACAAAAAGTTTGTCATTAGTTATGTTTTCAACCTTCCAGGCAGAAAGGAAAATAACAGTTAGAAAACAAAATAAATAAATTTATGAACTATCATTTCCATAAAATCTTTCAGACACAAAACCATTCATTTTTATATGAACCACAAAAATTTTTCATAACTTAATACTAGTTTTAAAAACATCATTTATAATTATTTTTGTATAGAATAAAAGAAAAAAAGATTATCCAAATTTATATTAATTATTTGTTATGTTTAAACTTGCCACTCATAAATAATTTTAAATAAAAGATATACTATTGATTCTTACAAAAAGATAAATAAATGATAACAAAAATAATAATTAAAACACAACTAAGAATTAAGATTTTCATAACTAAATCATGCCAAGACCTTTGATTGCAAAATACTAATAATTTCGTAACTGTTGCCAAGTCTTTCTATTGATTACAATATTTTCTATCAATTACAGCAAACTTTACTCTCGATTGATTACAACAAGCAATTTATTATAACATTTGAATTAATAGCATATTTTGATTAACATTAGTTTAGATAAAACAGTCTTTCAATCATCCACTTTTTACACTATACTGAATAAAACAGACATCTATACATACTTATAAAAAGAACAAGCAACAAAAAAGTCTTCTTACAGATAAAATAAATAATTCTAATATTTTTTTTTAAGCAAAACAATTTCAAAAGAAGTAAACAAAAGTAAAAGAAAAGATCAAATAAGTATGAAAAGCGATGTTTTCAGTATTTTAACAAACACCATTATCAATGAAGAAAATACTATCAATATTTTAATTTTGATCATGGTACTCGCTACAATCAGGGCTCGAAAAACAGCCCGTCCTCGGCGGTCAACGAATTTCTCGAATCCGACGTCCGCGCGAACGGCCATTTTCCCGTTAATGTTCGTGATACATTTTCAATTTTTGTTATCTTACATGAGTCTAGCTCTTCACTTCTAAAATGACCCTGAAATGGAATTGATATTTTCTCTGTCTGGGAGTACTGCAGCATTTGAAAGGGGCTTTTCAGCAATGAACTTACAAAAAAACACATTACGTACTGGTCTTAAACAAGAAGCGTTAAACGCAATTATGAACATCTACCTAAATGGAAAACCCCTTTCAGATTTCTGTGCAGAAACCTCTGTAAATCATTGGCTTGATTGTGGAACTGGCAAACGTCATATTTGATTCATTTAAAAAACGCAGTACCCTCGGATAAATTGACATTCCAGATAACTTGACCTTTGTCATTTAAATTATTTCATAAAAGAAATAAATTATTTCATAAAAGAAATACTAGGTTTTACTATTAGTAACCTAGTATTTCTTTTATTACTGTATAATGTAATCCTAGTAACTACTAATTCATTGTGCAATTTATATAAATGTTTGTAATAAATAAGAGAAAATTATATTTTTATTTATTTAGAAGCTACGGGTTAGTTTCAAAGGAGGACGGGTACATTGTTGGACAAGCCGTCCTCGGGGACGGGTAACATTTCTGAGTTTTTTCGAGCCCTGGTTACAATACTCAAATGATTGTCAGTCTCAATCGACTGCTCTATTTGGACTCTTTACATGCAGTTGTTCGATATTCTATAATTTATAAAAATGTCTACAAAGGAATGATGTCAATTGTTCTTAGAATATCAATGAGCTTTTTTTTCTACTTTTTTTTGTCAAAACGTAAGTATCAAACCAGAATTTTGAATCAACCAGAAATTCATTAACAGTTTGTTTTTACCTTTATTCCGATTATGCTGCTGCTGAATCATCAGAGGACAATCATCATCATCCAATATATATTCTCTGATACCGCCATTTTGAAGATCAGGACCATCATTTGTATGATGTGATACTATAGTTTGTACAAGACAATGCATAAAATCTTTATCGTATCCATATTTATTTAATATATCTTTTACCACATAGGATGCAGTATCTTTTGTAGAAAGTGTTTTGTAATGCACATCTTTATTTAAAGCTTCTCCAAATATTCTCAAGGTACCACCTGAAAATACCATATAAAATGTTTTTAAAAAATGTTGAATACATGTTTTTGTAATGCATTAATATTGGAATAAATCAAGGCCGGCAAGCTTCTGCCGAGGTGGTTAAAACCACTGGTAGAAACCGGTTAAAACTGGCATGTCAGAAACCCCTTTCTGCCACATTTGTGGCAGAAATTCAGAAAATGACATAAAAGTAAATACTGAGATTGACATACAAAGGATAATTCATAAAAAAACAATTAAATGTTAAACAAAGTTCAATTTTTTTATAAAATTATCACCATTCAAGATCAAATATTACATTGTTTGCACTTAGCAGTAATCTATAACAAAAGACAAGTTTTGATGCAGTGTCTGAACCTAAACAATTTCTTTTCTCAATTTGATATACTGCACTCTTTATATTTAATATAAACGAAATAATATATATTTACAAGTAATGAATTAAAAAGTTTGTTACAGTTGCACGAAATTACATTTTTCAGTTTACTTAAACAAAATGTCATTAAGCAATTACTAGAACTAACATAGAAGTTTTTTTAGTTTCTGCCGGTTTTAACCGGTTAAAACCAGTTTCTGCCACTGACATGCCAAAAACCAGTTTCTGCGGCAAAAAGCCAACCCTGGAATAAATATGTGGTTAAACCTCACAATCACAAACTCAATGTAAGATACTAAAAATCTTGTAACATTAAAAATTTCAGATACTGAAAACTGTAAGTTTTAATATTTAAATTAAAATCTTTGTTAGCATCTTAAAAACTATTACATACTTAATACAGAAATAAAAAACATAAAACTATTTAATAGTTGCATACATTTATTCAAGTATTTTATTATAACATTTCAAAAGTGTACAAAATTTAAATTTTTACTATAAATTACTATAATTAATTACTATAATTAAATTACTATAATTAAATTACTATAATCAGCACGGTTCTTATTTTCACCTAAATATTATCAATAACCCCCAAAACTTCTTTCTTCCAAAGAAAAATATTTGGTGAAAGCAGTTCATGATAAATTTACTTGATTAATTGAAATTTTTTATCTCTTATAAAAAAGTGCACGTTGTTGTTATCTGACGTTTCATCAAATTATAGTGTTAAAAAAATCACCCAAATTGATTAATCTTTCCAATACTTTTAAAGTTATTCAAACTTTAATACTTAAAAACCTTATACCACTTTCAAAAATAATGACACACGTAATCGCTACAATGTTTTTTAAATTGATTATTATTTTTTAAATGTATTTTATTATAAGTTTATTGCTGTGTTAATAAATTTTAATCAGTAAGCATGTCATTTAAAAAATCTTATAATTCATTTGGATTTTTCAGAATACAAATAAAGAAAGTGGAAATTTAATGTCTTTACACATACATCATCTGTAAAGAATAGTTATTTAATATGGACTATTTTTTTCAATAAACATGATATTAAGGAACATACAATTTATTCCTAGTTCTAAAAGACCATCTTCACAATTTATTGCAAATATATTAAAATGAATTTTTAAAAAGAAATAATCCTATTATGACAAAGTAGGTGTTTCACATTGTTTTTATCTTATTGCCTGCCTTTAAGTGAGCAAGTTATTCCACATTGAAATATTTATAACTCTGCAAATTAGATATAATTGTCATAACTTTAATGTTAGTTAAAAAAAATATTAAAAAGTGTGATACATTTTAAATCCATATTTAATGATTTTTACACGTTCGCATTTACAATGAATTAAATCAGTTTTTTAACGCAGTATTAGTTTCAATATAGAATTATGATTTATTTATAACATTTTATCTATAATTACTTCTTTTAAAATTTAACTACTAATAAAATGAAAGTTTTCAATTTTTAAAAAAAAATTAATTTAAATAAAAAGTATGGATTTAAATAGAATAACTAGATTATATTTTATTACCAAAAAAAGTATCCCCAACCCTGATTTCTAGAATGAGTTTAGAGTAATACTCATTCATGACATAGTTTAGAGTAATTCTTAAGAATCATTCGACCAATTTCATTCCAGTTTCGCTATTACATTCATTAAAATGTAAAAATTTAATTAGTAATGGAAAGGAAAGAATTTAGGGCGAAAAGTTTTTTTCTCTGGAATGACGTTATGGCTAAAATTTCGAACCCTAAAATTTTGATATTTTTAACTTTTATACAAAGATCCCAGAGCAGATCGATTTCCCAGAGCACATTCTTTCTATCTTTTAAATTAGTAATGGAAAGGAAAGAATTTAGGACGAAAAGGTTTTTTCTCTGGAATGACGTTATGGCTAAAATTTCGAACCCTCTTTTAACCAAACTCCTTGGATCTAACTTTTAAGATTGTGGCTACCCCCATTTCATATTTTGAGGGTCAAGAATTCAAGGTGGGGGGAAAAAGGCACGTTTATTTAGAGAAAAAAATTTTTTGTGTCTTATTTTGTAACTTAAAATATGGCAATAACAAGGTGGCCACTCAAATCAGATTTCAAATATCGCTGATTTCTCCAGGTTTTCCAGATAAAAATCTTAAAATTTCCAGGTTTTTGTTTCTTTCTTCTTATTAAGTGTAGGATGTGTACAAGAAAGATGCCTATTTTTTTAACATATCATCTTGAAAAAAATAATTTATTTTGACAATTTGGCAAGATTTTTTATTTATTTTTTAATGTTCTGGTACAAAATTTTGAATCAAAAGTCATATATTGACCAACAAAAGAGTAAAATTAAATATTAATATATAGTTGGTAGTTAAAAAAAAACTCTTTTTTTTAAAATTAAAATATGTTATAAAAGGTTAAAATGAAATAGAAAAAATTAGCATTAATGCAACAATTGTAACGCTTTGTCGACAAACATTGCTGAAAATGTGTGATTGTAAAAAAATTTGTGATTGGTTGATTTGCTGAGAAAAAATAATTCGCAGATTTCTTTGAATGGGTGTGAAAAAGCTTTCAGAAAAGCTTTAGAAAAAAAAACTATCTCATGATGATAATGATTTGTTACAATTAGGCTGAAATATTAATAAAATATTATGCATCAATAAATATCAAAAAATATTATGCATCAGTTGAAGAAAATGTTGAGACTCCTGGTGTTGTCTGCTTAAAAAACGGTTGCAGAAGTTGAACAAAGTATGTGACGTGGAAGATGATAAAACAGAACCACAACCAGCAACAACATTTGTGAAAAGTCTCAACGCCTTTGAAACAATAAGGAACTTTCTGTATTCACTCAAACTAACAGAAAATTAACATAATTTTCTTCAATTATGAAGTCTATTACTTCTTTATTACTTTTCATAAATTTTAGTTATTATTTGATACTCACCCACATTAATCATTTTCCTGTATTTATCATTCACAATAAATGGCCTCAAGGAAAATGGTTTTACTGTATAAGTAAATCATAGTTATTCAACCCTTTTGATCCAGTAACCCTATTAATAAATAAAAAAAAGAAATTAATACTTTGTGAAACAACTGCATGAAACTGTTTAGAAACATTACAGTATATTTCTGAATACAAGCCCTTCCATGTATAAGCTGAAGAGTCTGCTTTTTATTTGAGGATTCTCCCAAAATTTAAAACTTGAATGTAAGCTAACGTAAAAAAAATAAGGCATGCTACGCTTGAAAATAAAAATTTACTCTTTCTCTTGTAGTAATGGTAGATCTAGTAATGGTTGCACATATGTTAAAAGCACATTGTGTGTGGTGGATTTCCAGAATTAATAATTAGAAGATTAAAAAATTATATACCTATCTAATTGTCCTTTTTATGCTTTTCTTTTTAATTTTTTATGATTAGGTACTCTGTTTTTAACTATTATTTTATGTATTTTTATGCTTTGTTTGTACCTTTTGGGATATTTACTGATTATCGGTGATGCTTGACAAAAGGAGAAGTATTTCTTTCAGCCATGTCCTCCTGAAATTTTTCAAAGTCAGGGAAACAATTACAAGCCAACCCCCTAACTTCAGCTTTCAAATATTTACTAAAAATTCTCAGAATACATTAGAAATATTAATAAGAACAGGGTGAAATTTTANCAAAAATGTTACTCAGCACTGATGAAGGAAAGAGCGCTGTTCAAATGTCCACATTATTGTCCAAAAGAAAGCATTTAGAAAAGATGAGGCGATGTTTTCTAAGCAAAACTAAATCCCGAGTGCTTTTAAATCTTTTAGTTACATTCATATCTCGTGAAATTCATTTAATGAGGGATGCACAATTGTAGCAGCATTTGATTTTGCTTGATATGGTGTATTGCTCACGGCAGCGGGCATCCAAGTTCTTCATCTAGTGACTCTGCCCTTAGGAGACTGAGACTTGACGTTAGGAAGTGTTGGTGAGGATGACGGCTTGGAACATCAAGGTGTTATCTAGGCCACGTTTACTCCCGAGTCGAAGATCACCCTAATGTTCATTTCCTCTCCTCTGGAGTATGCAGCATTTGGGTAGCGTTTATTTTTCCTTTTCACATTGGAAAAAGAGCTAAGGCATAGAACTTTTCAGGCAACGTGATTGGTCATTGCAAGTTGCCTGCAGATGTCCGAACTCGTATCTTCCGACTGGGGTGTCGTCATTATTGATTTATTAGAATTCATAAATTATTCTTTAACGAGTCGTATTTTCTAAGATGATTATGAAAATTGGAAGGTTCATTTAAGTTGGTTGATCATAAGGTTTGCTGATTCACTTTTTGAATTGTTTAACTTTGTGGAGAAATGGAGGTAGTTTTCTTGTAGGCTTTTGAGCTGTCTGCTTCTGAGTGACTTTCACTAGTGAGAGTTGTTGAGAGTCAGTTGATATTGTAGCAGCTAATGTTGGGGAATCAGAGGGGATTTCATGTTGAGTTGTCACTCATTGGAGAATTTATTGGCAGAGCAAAAGAGATGGCTGAGAATTTGGAGTGATTTAGATTCCCGTAGTAACTGGTAAACATTTTTCTTTATCTTTTTTTTGCAGTAGTAGATTTGGTAATTTCAGTTTGTTTTCTCTGAGCTAGAAAGTTTTTTAATACTTCCAGAAATGGCACTTTCATAGACAGTACAATCAGATTCAGGGGCAATGGGAGCTAATTCCTTACAGTTGTACTGTTTGACAAATTTTTGATGGATTGATTTCCCATCTCCAAGCAATTGTTTTTTAATGCACAGATTAATTAAGTAGAAGATAGCTTATTTAGGTAGAATTCACTAGTCGCCTGCTTTTTTCAGCAATCTAGTCTAAATATCCCTCCATTTCTCACACCTAATAATGACTGAGTCCATTTAATCTACTGAGAATTTGAACAGAATTCAGGTGTCCCAGATCCGTTTCGGAAACATTTTTCGCATGAGTTGGCTCATGGTTGCAGTAGAACATCCAGTTACCTTCGTTGTCGAAACATTGGGTAGTTGTGATCAATGAGAGATCAATTTCAACAAACTTATGCTGTTAAGTCCAGACTTCTTCCTAGAACCAACTTGTAGTAGCTTCTTTAACGTGTCATATTCCATTCTATGGCATAATTGTTTACATGTCTGGGAATAGATACTGGACATGAATGGATTTGGTTGATCAAACAATAATCTTATAGTACTCGCTCAGAAGGGAGTTTCATAAATAGATATTCACTTTTTCTGGCTAGGTTCAATTTTAAATGTAGTTGTACTAGGAGGATGAAGGGGAAATGCTTTGCAGTGCTTGGCTTTAAATCCTTATCTACTTTATCATTTTATATAGGCAATGCTGATCATGTGACACACCTCTGTCATATGCATAAGCATACTTGTACCAATTTTCAGGCTCTTCAGTGAATATTTTACTTGTTCTGTATTTAAGTGGGTCAAAAGTCATTAAAGTTAAATCTTTAGGAATACCCACAATACAAATTAAATCTCATTTCACTCATTGTTGTTACTACCTTCATTTAGCTCCCCTAATCGATGCTCATTAAAATAAGAATGCAATAGTTATTCCATACTATCACCATTAAGCGCATTTCACCTGTTCGATGCATGGTTTCCAAACCACAGATGATGTCATCCAACAGATGATGTCATCCTAATCTTAATGCGAATTTATTTTGAAATAAGCTTTTGTGACGTAAGACTTCAGGTTTTCGACAAGAGCGATTTGATAAATAAATTTAATAAATTTTGGGCATAGTTTAAAGATGATTTTTTATTTATTAATGTAAAACATTTTAAAACATAGAAAACAGATCATTTTTTTCCATCAGGGAATTTTGCGAAATAATTTATACATTGTTAAAAGTTAGAGTTTCCTTGAAACTTCCTAACGAATGCTACAATAGTGTTGCATAATATGAATTTTACTTCTAATTCAGTGTTTTAAATCTCCCATCCCCAGAACATATGTATTTCTACCTGTTCAGAAATACTCTATAAGCATGGAATTTCTTGTTTCCACCCAAACAATAAGTCAGTTTAGGGGTTTGGTTGCATTTCCCTGTTTTCCAGTTGTCTCTCTCAAAGCTAAATATTACCAAAACTGTGGAGGATAAGCTCTGCAAGTTAAAGCACTATAAGACTAAGTCTTACACTTCCACATCTCAGTCTGTGCTTTATGCCACCCACCCCTTGAACATAAATATTTCAGACTGTTCAATGAGACTGCATAAACATGTGACTGCTTGCTTTCCTCTCTATCACTAAGACAGTTTGGAAGTAATGTTGTAAATAGTTGTAAGAAAATAGTTATTAGAAACTGTTTTACAATTAATTTACTTATTTGCTAGATTAATATTTTTTTCAAGTTCAAGAACACATAATTGGTATCAAATAATGCAAAAAAAAANTTGCTTTCCTCTCTATCACTAAGACAGTTTGGAAGTAATGTTGTAAATAGTTGTAAGAAAATAGTTATTACAAACTGTTTTACAATTAATTTACTTATTTGCTAGATTAATATTTTTTCAAGTTCAAGAACACATAATTGGTATCAAATAATGCAAAAAAAAATGGACAAAAAGAAACAAACTTGTTCAGGCTGCATCAAAAAACTTGGAAAACCACTGAAAAAAAAAAAATTTTAGTTATAGTAAAAGAAGCCCGAGAAATAAATTTTAAAGTAATTAAAAATTTTTTAATTACTTTAAAAATTAAAGTAATTAAAGATTATAAATTATCTTTTTGTAGCAAATAATTGTTCGACTTTTCATTTAATTTAATTTATTCAAGCATTTCTTGAGAAAATAAGAGCTCTCAAATAAAAAAATAAAAGAATATAAAGAGAAATTTTTTTTTCTCTGCGACAAACTAATTGTTTTTCAATGCTTATCCAAACTGCTTAGCATTTGAGCTAGACCAAATCCACAGGATCGTAAAATGACAAAAAAAATTGAAACAAAAGGACACTTTACAATTCTTAACCAGTGGTCAACTTTAAACTTTCTAATTTTTTGTACAGATTAACATTTTACTATAAGAACTTCCTTTGTATTGCGATTTTTAGTTTTTAAAAACTACCATTCTGGTTTTTAAAAAAAGCAAACTTACAGAAAACTTTCATAAAAACTAATATATTTTTTTAAGTTGATTTATATCATTACTTTTTTATTCTTTCAGGAAATTTTATAACTAAGGACTTTCTTTTTATATATATCTTCAATGAGATGTGCTTTTTCTCTGTTTCAGAATTGAAATAATTTAATGTTTAATACCTGGATTCACATAAAAAGAGTGACAGCATTCTGCGCGCCATAGAGCGAGATGCAACAAGGTTTCCATTACTTTAAGTCTAATATTAATCTTTCAATTGTAATCAGTTGCAGTTTAAAAAGAAAAACATTTCAGACAGAATTGTATTAAACAAATTGATTTTTTTTTTAAATTTAATGACTTTTTAAAAGAAAAATCACATATTTCAAAAATTTGCAATGCATTTCAATATGTGAACCATATAAGTCTATTTTGAGCTAATAAAAAGCTTATTTGAATTTTTCCGATTATAATTATCGTTGTTGTTATCTGACGTTTCATCAAATTACAGTGTTAAAAAAATCACCCAAATTGATTA